>NW_006239702.1:60335-94585 GCF_000226075.1 Solanum tuberosum | reverse complement strand
TGAGATGGAAGCTCTCCCGTTAGTAGATGCCGAGTTTCTAGAAGCAATCTCATGAGATGGAACCTCTCCCGTTAGTAGAGGTCGGGTTTCTAGAAGCAATCTCCTTATCCCTTACCTATGTGCCCCCATAAGATGATTGTCTCGAGAGACATTAGCTAGTGGATCCACTTAAGCTATAAGTTCATGGTTCTACCTTGGCATATAGGACAATCATTTTTGGTGTGAGAGACACCGGGGATCATGTTATAGCTCACATGGTCATTATGTTGGTTAACTCTAATTCCCCACATTAATAATGAACTAAGGTTACTTCAAGAAGTATTGTATATGAGTTCAAAGGTTTTAAATATGATGTTAGCTTGCATTGACCATGCTTTTATGACTTATGTTATCTGACGCTTTTATATCATGTTTTAGCTTGGTTAATTGCATGTCATGAAATGAAATGTCCCTTTTTAGCATGATTTAGATGTTTTATGCATGGCCATCATACTTGGTACATTGTTTTGTACTAACGCATACTTTTGCCTACATTTCCCCAAATGTAGGGTCGGACAGTCAAGGTCATTAGTTTTGTGGCTAGTGGTTGAGTTTGAGATATCCGAGCTTAGGTGAGTCCTCATGATTCGAGGATGGAGTTTTATTATTTCACTTTCGTTCATGTATTTCTCTTTTGGACTTGATGTATGGCCTAGGCCCAATTTCATTCCATTGCATTAGATGGCTATGATGAGACAATTGTTTTAGACTCCCGCTTTACTTTTATAAAATGTTTTAGACTTAGATTATTGTTTTACTCTTATTGTTCTATTTCTTATGTTATGAGAGCTAAGTGGCTTGTATGGAGTCCTTAGGGGATCTATACACCATGTTACATCTAAGGGGTACCCCTGGGTCGTGAAAATAAAGCTCGGCTAACTTCTCCGCCGTATACTTTACTCAGACTGGGATGAAAAGGGCGTACTCGGTCAACCTATCAATAACCACCCAAATGGTGTCTTATCCACCCACAGGGGTAGGTAATCCCACAACAAAGTCCATAATGATATGCTCCTACTTCCAAGTAGGAATAGGCATCCTCTAAGATATACCTTCGGGCCCCTAGTGCTCACACTTGACTTGTTGGCAAGTCAAACACCTCGACACAAAATTTGCAATATCTCTCTTCATACCACACCACCAATAGTGTTGTCTCAGGTCATGATACATTTTCACCGCACCTGAATAGATGGAATATTGGGAGCAATGGGCCTCTTCAAGAATCAATCAAATCAACTTGTCTACCTTGGGCACAAAAATCCTGCCTCCAATCTGCAAGACACCATCAGAATCAAGGATAACCTTTTTGGCTTCCCCTCTCATCACCTTGTCTCGAATGAGACATAGTTTCTCATAATCAAACAGGTACTCACGAATCTGCTCAACTATGGAATAATGATCCTCGGTGAAAGTAATCAAACCACTCGTCCCCTAAAAAATCTGCAAACGAACGAGATTGTTGGCTAATCTATGAACATATTTAGCCAATGGCCTCTCCTCCAGACTAATAGCGGCAAGAATCCCCATGATAGAAGTCTTCCTAGTTAGAGCATCGACCACCACGTTGTCCTTCCCTAGATGATACAAGATAGTGATGTCATAGTCCTTCAGTAGCTCAAGCCATCTACCCTCCCTCAACTTCAGATCCCTCAACCTCACAATGAACTCCATATAGATAATGTCTATATAGCTTAAGCACAAATACTACGGTTGCCAATTCTAAATCGTGGGTAGGATAGTTCCTCTCTTGGGTCTTCAACTGCCTAGAAACATAGGCAATCACCTTACCCTTCTGTATTAGAACACCACCTAACCCGACTCCAGAAGCATCTCAATAAACAGTGAAGTGCACACCTTCATCGGGTAAGGTCAAAACAGGAGTCGAAGTAAACAAGGTCTTAAGCTTTTGAAATCTCTCATCACACTCATCAGACCACTGAAAACTCACACTTTGCCAATTTAATCTAGTAAAATGAGATGCAATGATAGAGAAGCTCTAAACAAATCGTGGGTAATAGCCCATAATTCTCACAAAGATCTTGATCTCGGTAATCGATGTAGATCTGGTCCAATCCCTCACTACCTCAATCTTTGCTGGATCAACTTGAAGGCCCTCTTTGGACACCACATGTTACAAAAATGCCATAGAATCAAGCCAAAACTCTCACATTGAGAACTTGGCATAAAGCTTTTCTTCCCTCAATCTGCGGAGCACAGTCCTCAAAAGTCGATCATGGTCCTCTTCAGTCTTGGAGTACACCAAAATGTCGTCAATGAACACTATCAGAAAGGAATCCAAATAAGGTGGGAACACCTCGTTCATCAAATCCATGAACGTTGTAGGGGAGTTAGTCGAACAGAAAGAAATCACAAGAAACTCATAATGCCCAAAATGAGTCCTAATGTAACACCCTGTATCCTAGACAGACCAAAAGTGCAAAACAATTAGAAGTTGCAAGTGCCACCAACGGGCACCACCCACAGACCATAGGTAGGGTACGTGGTTGGCCACCTGCAGCCCCTCCCCAGAAACTAGAAAATCTCAGCCAAGGGTCAACCCACGCCAGGACCTACGGACCAAAGGTGGGACCACGGTCCGTGGTTCAGACCCCTTAGGACCCCTCTCTTTGAACGTCAAACGACGGTTGATAGGATAGACCGTAGGTCCGTCGACGGTCCGTCGGTCAGTTACCCCAACAACTTTTAAGTCAGGGTCGTTTTGGTCTTTTTTCTATGCGTTGGACGCCTAAACTACGTCGTTTTAGTCAATTTTAGTCTAGTAACTTAATTAGACTTTACCCAAGTCAACTCATTCTCTAAAATTCATCCAAGTTGAACGAGAAAAGGGAGAAATAGTCAACCACCCTATCCAAGAACGCAACAAGGTTTCCTTCAGTTCTAGCCATGAAATCAAAAGATTTCTCCGTGAAATTCGTCACCAGGTATGTGGGATTTCACTAGTGGGTTCCTTTCACCCATTAGGTCCCTAGAATTCAGTCAAATTCTTGATTCTCTATATCATGTTTAGACCTAGGGTTTCTAGAACTTTATATTATTGTTGTGATTCAACTGTTAGATCAATCTTTATCATATTATCATGTTTTTGAGGAATTATTGCTTAGCTTCTTGCATGAAACTCAGAACCCTAGTTATGTAGATTCGTTTAGTTCATGAATTACACTTGCTAGGTCAGTTTATTCAGTTATACATGCTCCAGTTAAGATTGTTTCATTATCAATACATTAATGTTGCATTTTCAGTTAGCATGTCAGTATTTTGAGCTATTCAGTAATATAGAAATTCAGTTATAATTTATTTCTTACTTAATCAATTGGGAGTAGGCTTAATACCAAGTGGACTAAGGGTCAGTCACCCTCATAGTCCCAGAACTACGTGCCCCCGTAAGATAAGTCCCCTTTGTGGGCAGCATATTTAGTGATCACGTCAGTCATGCCTTTATACCCCTGGCAAGGTATATTGGGACCTCTCGATGGGGCGATGCATCGGATTCCACAGATAGCTCTTGTGGTTTTATGTCGATTAATAGTAGCTCCCACAGTCAGATTCTAGTGTATTGACCAAGTTATCAGTTATAGTTCAGTATTCAGTCTCAGCATGTTTATACTTGGCCATTGCATTTAGTTAGCTCAGTATTCAGTAAATTTCAGTATTTACATTATGTTCAGATTATATCATTGCTCTTATTGCTTTGTTCAGTTTTGTATATATTATTCATCTTTATCCTATATTTCATGCTCAGTACCTTTCAAGTACTGACGCATACTCTGCGCTACATCTTCTCGTGATATAGGTTCAGGTCCTCAGCATTCAGATCACGCATAGATCGGTTCCCAATCTCCAGTTCAGCACTATCAGTGGTGAGTCCTCATTCTTTGAGGACAATTGACATGTCTTTTATTCAGTCATTCTTGTTTAAGTTTCAATTTTGCTAGAGCTAGTTGGGGCATGTCCCAGCATCTTTAGTCAGTTAGAGTCTTTTATTCAGACATAGTTAGATTCAGTTTTAGTTTAAGTTTGATCTTTCAGTTGTCATTAAACTCAGTTTTATATATTCATATTTAGAATGGGTATTCCCCATCATTTCACTTTATGTCATGTTTTAAGCTTCCGCACAGTATTTTTATTTTTCAGTAATTCCTTAAGTATGCCTATGATATGCCAGTAGGGTTAGCTTGGGGTCACTCGTGATCCTAAGTCCCGTGTTTATGTCAAGGAGGTAGCCTCGGGGCGTGACACCTAAAGTTGTCTTAGGGATATCTGATGCCCTAATCTTCAACTGATGATAACTGGACCTCAAGTCAACTTAGAAAACTGAGATACACCCTGAATCTGATCAAACAAACCATCAATACAAGGAAGAGGATATTTTCTCTTCATTGTCACTTTGTTCAACTATCGATAATCAACACACATCCTCATAGATCCATCTTTCTTCCTCACAAACAACACAGGAGCACCTCCACAGAGAAACACTAGGATGAATAAACCCCTTACTAAAAAAATCCTACAACTAATCCTTCAATTTCGTCAGCTCAGTTGGAGCCATAGGATAAGAAGGAATAGAGATGGGCTTGGTGCCCGGCTCCAAGTCAATAGCAAAGTCAATATCCCTATCTAAAAGAACACCTAGAAGATCAGTATGAAACACATCTTTAAACTCTCGAACCATGGGCATGGGATCGATGCATGGTGGCTCAACACTAGTATCTCGAATGAAAGCCAAGTAGGATAAATACCCTCTATCAACTAATCTATGAGCTCTAATTAAAGAGATAACTTTTTCAAGAGTACGAACCACTTGCACCCATCCACTAAACCCTCGAGACACCCGACATCACTAAGGTCACAATCTTTGCATAACAATCAAGAATATCATGATGCTGAGAAAGCCAATCCATACCCAAGAAAATATCAAAGTCTACAATCCCTAAAATGATCAAGTCTACCCAAGTATCATACCTCACCACAGAAACAAGCCAGGATCGATATACTCGATCCACCACTAAAGATTTTCCCACAAGTCTAGAAACATGAATAGGCACAGACATGCAACCTGGAATCATATCAAACCCGAAAACAAAATAGGAAATACACATATGAGAAAGTAGATCTCGGATCAAATAATACAGACGCAGGCCGATGACAAACTGGACAATACATATGATCACAACATCAGAAATCTCAGCCTCAGGCCTCTCCGGAAAAGCATAGCACTGGCCATTCAGCCACCTGTAGCTTGAGTAGAACCTCTACCTCCACCCTGCGGAGTTGGAACACCCCTACCCATAGTCCTACCACCTATATCGGTCTAAGCTCTACCTCAGCTCCTTGCCAGAGGCATTGAATCCCTAGCTGGAGCAACTGAATATGAACGGTGAGGTATTGAATGAGTCTGTACAAAATATTGTCGCATCATATGAACTGGATCCCTACAAGTGTAGCAAGATCTCAGCGTAGATAACTACTGTCGTAAACCCCATGAACTACCATGGACATCGCAAAAAGAGCTATAAAAACCTCGGGTTGACTGCCCAATCTCAACAGTTGGCATAGAAGCATGAACCAGCCCACTACACTGGAATGAACCACTATCCATATGCGAACCTCTGCCTCCATATGAGGCACCAGAAAATTGACCTAAAGAACGGGCCCTCTTGGGTTCCCCAAATTCCTCTAAGACAATCAATTTGGCCTCATTGGCAGTTCTCACAATGGACTGGTAGAAAGTCCCCTATCTAGTTGCCCCGAACACATAAGATCTGATAGAGAAAGTTAACCCTCTCACAAACCGGCGAACTCTCTCAGCCTCATCCATAAAAATAATCAAAGCATGCCTAGAGATCTCACAGAAATAGGCCACATACTCGGTCACAGACATACTTCCCTAAACCAAGCTCTCCAATCTCAGATGACTCCCCTCTCTCATGCTCCAAGGAATGAAACGGTCCTCTAAAGCACTATAAAATACATCCCACTCTTCCCGAGAAGATCAAACTAGTCTAGAGCTCACAAAAGTCCTTCACCACTCTCTGGCATGACCATGAAGTTGAAGTGCAACAAACTGGACACCACGAGCATCCACCATACCCACTGTCTCAACCATCTCATGACACAAAGTCAAAAACTCATGAGCATCCTCGTTCTTTCCACCCTGAAACTAAGGTGGTTTCATCTTCTGAAATCTCTCATAGCACTGTTGATGGGACGCTGTCAAGATAATCTAAGGAGCAATTTGTGCATCAATAGCCAATGCAGGAACCACTAGTGGCTGGCCCACCTGAACATGAACACCTAGAGCCTGTTACTGACCTGGGGTTTACGTCCCCGGAGAAAGGTTCTCTAACACACAAAGCATCCTCAACAAGGTCTCCTAAAACAACGAAGCTCCAAACTCAAAAAGAACTTGGTCCTCAGAAACCTCAATATGTAGCTCAGGAGAAGTCTCTCTAGACCTTCCTATAGCTAGTGCCGCTCCATAGGCTCAAACTCTGCATGGTGCTATTTTATGAGCACGACCTCTAGCTCGGGACCTACCTCTACCCCTAGTTGGGGTCTCAACAATATCCTCGGGAATGCCTCCCCTCTATCACCGTAGGACTCAACTAGGGTTTTCATATGCGTAAAACAAGAAACTATAAAAGGAGAATCTGAACAATGTAAAACTTAACTTTTGCATCACTGAAATCAGGATTCTTGGCAAGAGCAAGAGGCGGCACAAAAAGAACATAACTGTAGAAGAAAAAAGAACTAGAGTTAGGTTTTCTTTTTAAAGTTAGCATATTATCAGTTTAACTTAGAGTCATTATTTGGTGATAATTATTCTATGATTGACAATGAGTTGGGAAGTTGATATAAGAAGTGTGTTTGACTTCTTGGAGAGTGCAAACAATGGTTATAGTTGATCGTTAGAGTTGAGATACTATAGTTAGTCTCTTAGATTATAGAGTTGTAATTTAAAATATAGTTGATCGTTAGAGTTGAGATACTAGAGTTAGTCTCTTAGATTATAGAGTTATAATCTAAAATAGATCTGTGAAGTTTTAGTGAAATTTTTTGAAATACTAATAGATGTAGGTCGTAGTTTTTCTTCCCTTGAGCAAGGAGGTTTTCCATGATAAATTTGTGTGTAGTTTATGTCATCATTACAAAGTCTTTTGTTATTATTACAAGAACCAAGTTCTTGGGTTTGTTAGGTGGTATAAATTTATTCAGTTGAGAAGAGTTTATTCTTTGTTACTAAATTTACATAAAACTTTTTTTTGATAGATCAAGAATTTGAATATGGAGAATCTATCATTGAAGAAAATACGGAACAAGTTGAAGTTCAAGAGGGATTTTACGTTGGTTAGGTGGTTTAAAGACGAAATCTTATTAATTATAGATGTTGGATTTTTTCTTTGCTTAGGAGTTGATAAAGATATGTCCTACAACTTGAATATGGTATATCTTTCCTGAATAACCTCAACACCTATCATGGCTGAAATATCAGCTTTAGTGAAGGGGCTTAGGTTGGCTATCCTACACAATTTAACACCATTAGAAGTCTCCATAGATTGCGAAGAGATCATCAAATAAAAGATTATCATCCACCATACTCTAATATATTATTTGATTGAAAAGATCTAATCAAGCAGTTGGGGAAGCCTCTGGTGTAGCATAACTATCGGGAAGAGAACAAAGTGGCAGATATCCTAGCTATGGAGGGCACTAAGATAAAGAAGACTAGAGGGTGTTTGGATGGACTTAAAAGTTAGTCAAATCTACTTTTAGGTTAGTTTTTGACTTCTGAAAGCGTTTGACAATATAAAAAATAACTTAAAATAAGTCAAAAATGACTTAAAATAAGTTAGGAAGTCTTTGGCAAGATAAAAATGACTTAAAATGAGTCAAAAACCAAAAGTAGGTCTCCCCCTACTTTTTATTTTTTGACTTAAAAGTCATTTAAGTTTGACTTTTTTTATTTATTTAAAAGCTACTTTTTTTAAGTCAATCCAAACGGACTTTAACTTTGTTTTGATATTGGCAGTTCCCCCTTTGTTTGCAGTAAAGTATACAAAGTTGGAACTCTTTTTGTTAGGCGTATTACTTCCAATAGTACTAATAATCTATGGAATCAACCCCTACCCTCCTCTATAGGAGTAGCCATGCTCTTCCACTCTCTTGTACTAACACATTAAATTATAATATACCACTATTCTTTTGTACCAAAAAAAGTTCTTGTATTAACAATGAATTTTTATATGAGTTTAACTATTTAATATATTTTCGGGTGTTTCTCTGTATGAAACAATTAATATTATCCCGAGTATAAATCTTCGTACAATAACAAATGAAAATGGGATATTTGGAACTCTTTTATAATTGGCTTATCAAATATTGAAATGACCATTAACAACGAAAAACTTGGTCATTAATTGTATTAGTGTTGAAACTATTAACATACCATAAATGAAAACAGTTTTGATAGTTAAATTAGTATGTGTACAAAGTGAATATTCGACCGCTAAAAGGACAAATAACCATACTTTCAACACAATTGAAATCCAGTCGATAAATTTTAACGTTACGGCTTTTAATGATTGTTAACATTTAGCGATAGGATTTGGACTTTTAACGGCCAAATTTTCCATTACTAAAGAATTCCTCCTTTGTAGTAGTGTTAGTATATGTATGTACATTATATATTAGATTATAGAATTATAGTGATAAATATACGACAAGGGGTGTTGTTATTACATTAAGAATACAACACATACATATAAACATGGTTTTGCTACAAAATTATACCAAGAGCAAAATCAGTACGAACTAGTATATATTATAAGCGATGTGCATTTAGCATCGGTTAGAATAATTGGCGAGATATATACCATCATGCAACTGAGCTGCCCCGTAGCTATTTAAAGCCACTGGTACCGGACAAAGCCCTTTATATACAAGGCTAGCCAAGATTCTTGGGAGAAAAAAAAAGAAAATTGCATTGGACCGGCCCTGATTCTGTATAGTGAGACAAATGTTTGGTTTGTAGTTGAAATTAATGAGAAGAGTGTATATATTCAATTTACTAGATGTGGATGCTGAATTGGCGGTCCTCTTTTATTTTTAGGTATAAATTCCATTTAGCCTTGATTATTATATTGGTTAGAAGCATCTAAGTCTAGTTTATTAAAATGAAACATTTTTTAAATTGGGGTTGTTCTTCGGGAAAAGTCAGATGGTTTAGAGGGTGGTCATTCACACGAATAACTCAGAATCGATTCCTTTTAATGTTTTCTAAGTTGATTCTATCGCATAAAGCTTGCCTAATGCGGTTTACATCTCCGATATATATGGGGTTATATAATGGGGGTTCACCCGGTGCGCGGTGGTGGAGCCACATGTAGTTAGGGGTGTTGATCGACACCCCTTTGTCGGAAAATTACATTGTGTAGCTAGAATTTTTTTTTTTATGTATATATATTATGTAGTGACAATCCTTGCCTTCTACACGATTTTATTTCTTTATATTTTGACACCTCTTAAGCGAACTTCTAGCTCCACTACTGTCGGTGCGCACAAAGTACTCACCCAAAGGGTAAAGGGTAAAGACTGTGCCAGTGGCTATAATTGAAGAAGTATTGAAGAAAACAAGATATAAGAATATGTGGCTGATTTTCTTATTCTCTTACGTTGTACTGAATAGGGTATATATACACAACCATAGCCCTTAGAGTCCTAACAGTTGCTAGCTCCTAGAGTCCTAACAATTGCTAGCTTAGTCTTCTGTGTTAGAATATGGTTAGGACTCTCCTATATATGTGGCGGCTAGATTAATCCTTGTCACTAATAGGCTGACTTGTATCTCCATCATCCCCCCGCAAGCTGGAGGTGGGTAATTGCACAACGCCAAGCTTGGTCCGAAAGAATCAAAAAAGAGCCTTTGTCAGTGGTTTGGTGAACACATCGGCGACTTGGAGCTGTGAAGGAACAAACTTTGTGACCATGGCACCTTGGGCAACCTTTCCCTCACGAAGTGGTAATCAAGCTCAATGTGTTTTGTACAAGCGTGGAGAACAGGATTCTTGGTCAAGTGCATTGCGGACATATTATCAGTGTAAAGAAGAGGAGGACTGAGTAAGGAAATGCTAATGTCGCTGAGTATATATGTGATCCCTGTTAGCTCCGCAGCCAAAGAGGCCAATGACCTATATTCTGCTTCAGCGCTAGATTTTTCCACAATTGTTTGTTTCTTAGAAGCCCACGAGATGCAATTAGAACCTAAAAATACACACAAACCTGTAGTTGATCTTCGCGTGATAGGACAACCACCCCAATCTGCATCGGAAAAACCAACTAGATTGAGAGAGGATTTTGCAGTGATGTGAAGGCCAAGCTGTGTAGTTCCTGCTAAGTAGCGAAGTACTCGCTTGACACCAGTCCAATGAGTGGCACAATGGTGTTGCATATACTGGCAGAGGAGATTAATTGCATGGGCAAGTTCAGGGCGAGTGAGAGTTAAGTATTGCAGGGCACCAACTATACTTCGGAACTCAGAGGCATCAACAGGAGGACCTCCGGTATCATGAAGCTCATGTTTTGTAGCGAGAGGAGTATGAATATAACGGGAACAAGTCATCTTTGTGCGTTTTAATATATCCATCGCATACTTGTGTTGGCTATGGAATAAACCATCCGGGCAGCGTATAACTTCAATTCCAAGGAAGAAGTGGAGATCACCCATATCTTTCATAGCAAACTTGGAGTTTAGATTAGATACCAAAGCCTTTAGAAGGGAGATGCAGCTTCCTGTAAGAACTATGTCATCGACATAAGAAGGAGCAAAATGGTGTCTTGAGAAGACCTCCAAATTGAAGAGAGAGGAGTCAGACGGGCTGCAATGGAATCCCAAGTGTAGAAGATGGGTACTAAATTTGTGAAACCATGCTTTTGGAGCCTGTTTTAATCCATACAAAGCCTTCTTTAATTAAACCATCTTGTGTAAGTGGCGATTTAACAAACCCTTGCCACTTCATTAATCAATATATATAATATGTATGGAATAAGATAAAGTTTGATTTAATTTGTACGAATATTTTGGTTCAAGAAATTGGACGATATCTTTGGAAAAATCCACCATGAATATTCTTGTCTTAATTATATGAAATTTCAAGATGAACTTTCTTATCTACTATACAGTTTTTTGGGAGGCCGACCACAAAATGGGCATTCATTGGGTGCTACATATCAAAAGAGATCTTTTCTTTTTTTTTGCCTTTAGAGTGAATTGATGAAGTTAAGTTAGTATGTCACAATTCACCCACAAATGGACGAAGTGTCCATTTTGATTTGTGTTTTAAGGAAGGTCCTTTTGATATGTAATGCCCAAAAATTAACCATTTGTGTCACTCGAGAGATTGCCCCTAATTTCTTTACTCCGATAAATTCCATCGCTCGATAATTATTGGCAATACGTTTTTTTTTAAATGAAAACCAAACGCAAAAAATCAACAAGAAGGGTGCGAATTAGGCATTGCCTAATCATGTATTAATATTAGCAAAAATTTATAATCGTTACGTTGGATTTTTGTCCAAACCACCTTAGAAAATGGATGAATACAACATCTTTGTACAACCAGTTTGGTTAAATATCATTTTTCAACAAGTTTTTGACTTTATTGGGAAAAATCAAATAATGTGTGAAGAAGGAATCTTTTCTTGGTTTCTCACCCAAATTAGCAAGATAATCCGTCAGGGTAGTTACTTCTCTAAAACAGTGCAGAAATTTGTAGCTTTAATTATGTTGTTTATCACTTGTAGGTATGGCCAGTGTGATTTATCGAGGTGATGTTAAAAGTTTGATTAATTGAATACATGATCTGAAAATTAATTATTTTATTTTTTTTTAAAAAAGGAGTATTGTTTGTAATGTGTATTATTAGAAAAGACGTAGAGAGAGTTATATTCCATTGGTAACCCTGTGGGCTGTGGAAATTCCAACAATAGATGCGGAGTTAAAGGGATCCGGCTACCCTCTATTACACCTTTCCTCCATTTCGTCAAGTACACCTTTAGATGAAAGACATGTGTCTTATTTAAAGTTTAAAGGTCAAGATTATATTATATTAACAAATATCATAATCATAGTTAAGTCAATTAATTTTAGAAAACTACTCTCCAAAATTGGTAAGAATTACAATATATTCCATACAAAATTTGATATTTATTAATATCATTAATTTCATCTTATATTTTTATACTTAAATATTAAATTATTTGATATTTAAGGTGAAAATCAACTAAATAATTTTCTGTACTAGTAAACTTTATTCTTGAAATATTATATGTGAAACAAAAAACAAAAGTGAAGAATTATCAATGTTGAAAAAAAAAAACCATACAATAAAAGAACACGAGACAAAACTAAAAAATAAAAAGACAAAAGTTTTTTAAAATTAAACGATACCAAAATTATTCCAAGGAGAAAATGTGGCTATTGTACGTTTGAAGGAAAAAATGTTTTTTTTAAAATATTCTTTTATCTTCTTTTTTTGTGTGAAAATAAATAAAACATTGTTTTAAATGCAAATATTTTTGAAGATTATTATTTATCACAATTAATATAAATGTTTCATATTCTACAATTTTAATAATTAAATATAAAAATATAAGATGAAATTAACGATATTAATAAATATAAAATTTTGTATGGAATATATTGTACCTTTTACCAAAATTAGAGATTAATTTTCTAAAATTAATTGACTTAACTATGGTTATGATATTTGTTAATATAATATAATCTTGACCTTTAAACTTTAAATAAGACACATGTCTCTTATCTAGAGGTGCACTTGATGAAATGGAGGGAAGGGGTAATGGAGGGGAGCCAAATCCGAGTTAAAGGTTCTCATTTTTATTCTGTGGAAAATATTCTATTAGCCTGTACTCTTCTATTAACAGCATGCATGAGCCAAACGCTATTTAGAAAACAAATAAATAAACCATTTTGTTTAACAAACCCTTACCACTTCATTCATCAAAATATATATTCCTTTTGTTTCATTTTATATGAGTTAGTCTGACTCGACATAGAATTTAAGAAAGAAAAAAAGATTTTTGAAATTTGTGGTCTAAAATAAATGATAGATATTTTTGTGTGGCTATAAATTATTTCATTAAGGATAAAATGAATATTATAAAATTAAATTGTTACTTAATATAGAAATGTGTCATTCTTTTTTGAACTGATTAAAAGAGAAAATAGTCATATAAATTGGAACAAAAGATGTATAATATATGCAGGAAAACAAGTAACAACATTCAAGTTGTCTTCAAGCTGTGTATGTTTGAGATGAAAGAGTGACGACGGAAATGGTATCAGGAAATGGATTTAATGGGCTAGTTGGGTCGGGTATATACATTAAGTTGGGTATAGAAATTATATTGGGAAGAACTTTTAATTGGTGAAAACATATAATATGGAGTAATCATTTAAAATTTATTAAATATAAATATATAAATGATTCAGATTATATTAAATTTATGAATATATTAGTTCAAATAAATATTATGGAATTAATATAATTGAATTAACTATTTAAGTCCAATAAATATGAATTTGATTAAAGTCTAAATCAATTGATTTGAGCTATAATAGATGAGTCTAGTTTGCTAAGTTCAATGTCTTTGATCCTAGAGGCCTAGTTTGATGTCACGTATCAATGACATGGCATGTCAAGTCAAACAAAGAAGTTAATGGGATTATGCCATGTGTCAAAATGACAAGCTCAGTTCGCCAAAGCCCAATACGTTATGTCACTTAAATATGATTGACCGGATGGAAGTCTGTTTATATCACAACTCCTCTATTTAACAACTATAAATAGATGAATGTAGAGATCAATTATTGCAGTGTACGACTTGGCATACATATGAGAAGACTTGGTGGAGACTTCATGATAAGGATGGAAGAGACAATTGAAAGAAATAAGAAAACATGTGGAATTATCGAAATCTAATCGAATTTATGAGCAACAATGGACTTTATACCTTCACCTCTCATTTGAATCCGATCAAACAACATTAACCCAAACTCAAACGAAAACGAGTAAACGAAATTGAATCCACAAAGAGAGTAACTTGATGATCGATTAAGCTAGAAGAAGTTAACTATCAATTCTAAGAGTTAACCACTAATTACTCACTAATTCCTTAAGGGAATTAAACTAACACTAAATTAACTAAAATTTGAGAGCATTCAATTTCAATATTCAACATACTCTAAGTCTTCAAAAATGAAAAAAAGACTAATATTTATACTAAGGAAATAAAGAAGACATTTCTTTAACAATTTTACTCTTAATGATATAAGGGCCTTGTTTGGTTGTCTTCTTTTGTGAATACTAAGGAAATAAAGTAGACTAATATCTCTTTTTTTGTTCAATACAATAACAATTATAATAAGTCTTTTGAGCCTAATAATCTCTACTTTATCATTATTAGCATCAAAATCAAGAAAAGAACACAACCACGACTCGTTCTTCTCAAGCAAGGATTGGGTTCTTCGTTTTCAAGATCTAGTTAAAGATTCAACCTAGTGTACTCTTCTTTCCAAGTATGTGAGATTTCATAAATGGTTATCCTGTCACCCATTGAGTCCCAAAGAAAACCCAAATTTTCAAATAATGATTTATATAAAAATTATGGTTCTTATGAATGCATAATCTTCATCATATTTCCTAGTCTTTTCATGAACAGTTTGATTACGTGATTTCATCCATAAATTCAATCCTTCTAAATAATATTTTCATGAATCCTAAGAATATAATTCTTTTTGTTGACTTAAAATCATATTGTTTTAGAATGAATATCTCAGGTTATCAGCTTCATGATGTACGATGTTTTCAGATAAAGTGTCTACCAATTTAGTATCAAATATTATGTTGTATGAGTTATTCAGTTATAAGTTAAATTCAATATATATTAGTATTATTCATTTTATTAGCTTACATTCAGTTGGGAGAATCACTAATTAGCACCGAGCGAATTTAGGGATGAAGGTTCACCCATCAGATATGATTGAGACATTTAGTAGCAATCCCTATGTTCTTAAACTACTTATCATTGTAGGATTATAATTAAGTATCATCCGCCATACCAGGACAAATATTTTAGTATTTTATAGACAGTAACTTAATGGTACCGCATTAACTCATATCAACATATATATCCCGGTAAGGTATATTGGGCATTTGATGGGGATTATACATCAAACTCCATTTTGTAGCTCACATGGTTATATGTAGGTTTATAGTAAGTCCCACAGTTCACTCTTAGATGTTTCATGCCCTTGTCAGTTATTTCAATTGCATGTTTTACCACTTGGTCATTGCATTATCTCATGCTATTCAGTACTACATTTCAAATTCAACATATCTATTTATTATGTTTATCATCCATATCCTACATAATCAGTACCTTCAAGGTATTGATAGCATACTGTCGCGCTATATTGTTTGACAATATAGATTCAGACGTTCAGCACTCAGACTGTGGTTAGTACGACTTCAGATCAGCTTAGTAGCATTATTGGTGAGTCATCATCTATAGAGGACAACCTTTATATTCCATTCAATTGTATTATTTTAGTTTTCAGCCAGTTAGAGTTAGCTAGGGTCTTTTCCTAACAATTCATCTTAATAGAGGCTTTCAAACGGTCACATTAGCTTCAACTTATGTTTATTCATATACTTGATGTTTTGAGTTTATTAAACCCATTTCAGATTTAGCTTCCACATCCGTATTTCAGTTCTATGTATGTATTTCTTAGTGTCCTGTCAGTCCATGTGTTAGTTTGGGATTACTTATAACTCTAAGCACCGTATTACGACTAGGGGTAGTCTCGGGTCATAACAGATGGCCTCTCGACAGCTCCATCCAGGTGGAGAATGTTAGGACGCGCATCTATTATCCGTTTATGAATGTTAGAGAGAAGATAGTTTTTAATTAATCCTTCTAGCCACAATGGTTTGTCGCCTGAACGTGTTTTACTACTTGTCTTTGTGCAGAACACCTATCCGATGTGTGAGTGAAGTTGGTTCTCACAAAGGTATTCGTCATTCATCAAAACACAAAATATACAAGGATGGTAGTCTAAGCATAGACGTTTCAGCCTAGAGATTTTTATGTAATATAGTTTGATTTATTACGAAGTTTAAAAAATATGATAAGATTTTTGCTATGTTTTCAAAACTACATTTACACGAGTGTACTTATCTAGACTTTTTTTTAAATAAATGGCACCCAACATTGATAAACTGATATTGATAGTGTCGTTAAATATTTGTCAAATAAGAAAATATTTAATTTTTATGAAACTAGCTAAAAAGAAAAACAAGGAATACTATCCATAAAATTAACTTTGTTGAAGACCACTCCTACTATTATATGTTGGGAATTATGGAAAAACTAGTGTGCGTGCAAAAATGTCGGTCAAAGATATTTCCTGCACAACAGGATGAGTTATCAAGTTTTTGGAATATCAAATTTGATTTGGCAAAAATAGCTGGAAATTTGCAAGACATCAACCTTTTGTTACATAGTGGAGAAACTTAGACCATATCAGAGATGGAAGCAAGTCATATGGAGTTCTCCACCAGTTAGCTCTATAAAAATTAATACAGATAGTAGTTATTTGCATGAAACTGGAAAGGCTGGCATTAGGGGAACTGTAAAAGATAGTCAGGGACTAAGGAGACTTGATCATGGCTTTCTCCATTTCTGTCAACTGTTATAATAGTAACATGGCTGAGTCTTTGATAGCTTAGTTTGGTGTAAAATGGTGCTATCAATATGGGTACGCTGATTCTTGAGCTTGATTCAATGATCATAGCCAAGATGCTAATCAACAACTCGGGCACAAATCTGAAGCTAAAATAAGTTACTAATAATATTAACATCATCAAGAACAGAGTTGGAATTCAAGCGAGCCATTGTTTTAGAGAAGGGAACCAACTTGCGGACAATCTTGCCAAGATGACTTCTTTCTCTGCCCAAAGCCTACTCATTCAGGACTTCGCTCATCTTCCTAGACATGTTAGAGGCTTTTTCTTTTGGATAAATGGAAATTACCTAGCCTTAGGATCAAATTTTACAAAGCTAATTTCTTTGTAAGCTAGTGTATTTGCTTTTTTTGCTTAACCAGAAGACACTGTATTCTTTTGTAAGCCTTCTGGTGATTGCTTCACCTTTGACTTTTGTGTTGTATTGAGGTCAGATCGAGCCCTCCTCTGCTCCTTGTTTTTTTGCTAATACAATACGATCTAGATATAATCTGGATAATTTATTAAAAAATGTCATATAAATTAGTAATATGTTTATGCATGTAATTAGTATTTATGTGTACCTTATATATAAGGTTATAGAGTTATGGAGATACAGATACAAGAAGTGCTTTTATTACATTGAGAATACAACACATACGTACATATAATCGTGGTTTTGCTACAAAATTATACAAGAGAAAAACCAGGACTTCAATCATCATTAATGAAATTATATACTGTGGAATTAATAAGATAAATTTTTTTTACGAATCTTTTGGTTCAAAGAAATTGGAGGATATCTTTGGAAAAATCCACCATGAACATTATTCTCTTACTTAATTATATGGAATTCCAAGATAACTTTCTCATCTCTTATCCACTATACCGCGTCTTGGGTGTGGATGGATATACCCATACGTAGAAGTAGGGTTGTTCACCATGTGGTGAAAAATCAAATCAAATTGATTTAAATAAAATGACATTTTGTATGATTTAATTCAAATTTTAAATTTTAAATTTTAAAAATAGATAATATATTTGATTTGACTTGATTTTAATAGTCTACTTATTTTACACCTATGGTAAAACCCATATTTCTTAAAAATATATGCCAAAGATAAAACACTATTGAGCTATTGTTTTCTAATCTTCATTTCTCTTGGTGGTTACCTTTATTTCATATTGAAAAAATTGGTGCTTTCAATTGATATGTTGCTTGAGGATATATCTTAGATGGTCTATGTATTAATTAGATTTGAGTTGCATAGCTTTAAATAATAGTTGTATGACTTGCTGTGAACTTTATAGTGGTTTGTTGGTTAATACTAATTTTGAAGTAGTTAATAATTATCTCATGTTTTTATTGCTTTACTATTATCAATTTATCATTAACTAAGCATAAATCGAATCAAATCGACAAGAACAAAATCATTGAATTTTTATTTTATTTAGTTTTAGAAATTTAAAAATCGATTAAAATTGATTAGATTATAATTAAAACTCGATCCAACCCAAATCAGGAACACCCTCATGTAGAAGTAGTAGTAAATGAGTTCTATCAAAGGAAAAATGTAAATATTTTTTTTCACCTAAGAGATTGCCCTTAATTTCTTTAGTCCAGTTCCATCACTTAATTGTTGCAATAGTGCCTTTTAAGGAAAGAACCCCATCAACGGTGGGAGTTGGGTATCTCCTAATATATATAATAATATCAGTAAAAATATATAATCGGAACTTTGGATTTTCATCCAAACCTCCTTAAGTAATAATGAAGGATTTAAACTCGGAGATTTATGCGGAATTATACATACCTTCTTGTTATAGGATCAAGTGCTATCACCACCAATATTTGCCTAAGCGGTTTCTTACAAGATCACTATGGAGTCTTGTATTGTTTTTTTACAACAACTACATTCTTTATCTAAGGAACTCTTTCTTGTGTTGTTTGTGTTGTTCTTGGATGACCCCAAGTCCTCCCTTTTATAGGACAAGGTTAGGACTTGTAACTCTTATTCATTCAAGAGTTACATCACCCCTTATCCTATAACTCCCACTCCATTCAAGAATACATAACTCTTCTTCTTTTACTATAGGGAGTTATCAGTGGAGTTGTAACTTACTTCATGAATGAAGCAAGTTACTAGTCAACCCACCAATGTGTGTATCTATTTCCAACATCTCCCACTCACACATGATGGGATGAAACACATAGGGCTTTAATTTGAAAAGTAAATTTCTTTAGACATTCATACCGAGTGTATTGTCGTGACCGTTCAGACACTAAGTTTGGGAGCTCTTACACTAGCAATCTTTTTTCTAGATCAGCATAAGAGACTACCACTCTTTTATGATCATTTATGATATATTATCATGTCATATAAAGTGCCTTAGATGCCCCAGACATGTCTATATACACATATGGCTTCTTTTAACCCTCTTTCCATTTTCAATTTTCATATGCCTTGGGTCCACACTTATGATGCTAACTAAAATAGGTTTCATAATGGACCAGTCTCAGACACAAGCATAATGTGTATATATTTGACATGATCTTCCTTTCGCCCACGTATCACTAAGATCAGGATTAATTGCTTTCCTAGCATTACTCCTTCAGGTCGCATTTTCATAACCTTTAGATTCATACTAAAGTAGCATACACTAACCCATCACCTCATGATATTGTCAAAGTCATAAGGGCATTAGTGAAAAAAAACTTTTCAAGGTCTCACATAAAAGTGAAGTAGGGTGTATTCACTTACCTTTCAATTTGCGGTAATGAAGCACATGCAGTATGAAATGCATGTTACAGTGAGCCTCTGATTCCATCAGAGTGTATGTCGATTTTCATTTCTTCACACTGTACAAATCTTGGTCCAAGTAAATCATTTACTTGACTTGAGTTCTACCACTCAATTGTACTTTTAGAGATCTCACATCTGTCTACAAGTATTATGGGTAGTGGGAATCCATAATTTCTATCCTTTTTGACATTTCTCTTGGATCTCATCCTAGTCTTTTACTAGGGCGACTTTAAATAATATGTTCTTAATCAAAGGTGCCACATATATTAGCTACCCTTTTTTAGCGTTAAGAAACACATGTCTCATCTTGGCTCGCTTTCCATAAGCACCCAAGGCGGTTTCTCATGTGAGGAAGCCAACCTTATCAACTTGTACGACATACTCTAATATTGTGAACGTGCTAATCAATAATAATGTATGAAATAGCCATAAAAAAACATCAAAAAGATATCCATACATTATGATCAAGATGTTCAAATAAGGAAATATATCAGTTTAGATCCCACACAAGCCTAGAGATTTCACATATTTAACAAAAACATCTCTAGGTATTGGCTTTGTTAAGGGATCCGCTACCATCTTGTGCGTAGAAATGTAATGTAAAGCGATTTCCTTACGTGCTATGATATCTCTAACAAAATTATACTCCGTATCTATGTGCTTAGTCTTACTATGATACTTAGGGTCTTTAGTGTATGTCATTGCTGCTTGGCTATCACAAAAAATTTGCACTGCATCTATTGGCCTGGCAATGATCCCTAAGTGCTCCATGAACCTTTTTAGCCATACAGCTTCTTGTATTGTTGTATAGCATGCAATGAACTCTGTTTCCATATTTGATAAAGCTATACATGTTTGTTTCTTGCTACTCCATGAAATGGTACCATTGTTAAGCAAAAAAACATAACCAGAAGTGGACTTTCTTTCATCCAAGTCTCCACCCCAGTCAGCATCAGAGTAGCCCACCAACTGTAAGTCACTTCCTTGATAACATAATTTGTAATCAATAGTGCCCTTAAGTATCTTAAGATTCTATTAACAGCTTTCCAATGTGTTTTTCCTAGATTGGATTGATAACGACTAACAAGACCCACTGCATAACAAATATCGGGAGGTGTACAACATTGCATACATTAAACTCTCAATTGCACTTGAATATGGGACGACCCTCTTCATGGCGTCTTTTTCACTTTGAGTTTTGGGACTTGTTTCAAGGCTTAAATTTTCACCTTTAGCTACAGGGGTGTCTATTGATTTACAATCTCTCATCCTGAATCGTTCAAGAATTCTTTCAATGTATGATTCTTGTGATAAAGTTATTAAATTCTTAGAGCGATCTCTATGAATTTTAACTCCAAGGATGAATTATGCTTCTCCCATATCCTTCATTTCAATATTTAGGGACAACCAACTCTTTATAGCATTTACAAAAGTAAGACTATTTCCAGCTAATAGTATGTCATCCACATAAAGGGACAATATCACAAAATCAGTTTAAGAGCGCTTCATATACACACAATGGTCTTCATCGATCATATTAAAGTCATAAGACGTAATAGCGCGATGAAATCTTAAGTACCATTGTCTAGATGATTGTTTAAGTCAATAAATAGACCTTTTGAGCTTGCAAACTTTGTGCTCTTGACCATTTTGAATAAAACCTAATGGTTGTTCCATATAAATTTCTTCATCTAGTTCCTCATTGAGAAATGCAGTCTTTACATCCATTTGATGGAACTCCAAGTTCATACTTGCAACTATAGCTAGAATCAGTCTAATAGAGCTAAATCTCACAACGGGAGAGAAAGTATTTTCATAAGCAATGTCCTCTTGTTGTGTGTACCCCTTAGCCACCAAACGAGCTTTGTAGTGTTCAATCACACCATCCCCCTTTCTTTTAATTTTGAGAACCCATTTATTCCCAATTTTCTTTCGACTTGGCAGAAGATCAACCAAATCCTAAATATGATTGTCCTCATGGACTCCATTTCCTCTTTCATTGCTTCTATCCACTTATCCTTAGTAGGGACTGAAAAAGCCTCTTGAACTGAATTAGGCTCTTCATCATCTTGCGGAGTAACTATTAATGCTTCCCTTTCGATATGAAATCAACATCGGGGAATAGTTCCTTGAGTACTTTTCCGCACATGTGTCTCTTGTGGAATATTCTCTAAATGAGTAATTCTCCCACTTGGATCAGCAAGAGAAGGTACAATTTCTTGTTCCTCACTTCTTTGATCTTAAAGATTTTCTTGATGATCCACAACTTCATAAAATGACATAGTTCTATCAATATCACCCTTACTAGGAAATTCAGTCTCTAAAAATGTGGCATCTCATGACTCAAGCTCTATTGTACTTCCATCTTCATTTTCTCCTATGAAGACATAACCCTTCGATTGCTTTGAATAGCCAATGAAGATGCATTTATTGCCCCTAGGGCCTAACTTCCCATATTTATGAGAAGAATCATGCACGTATGCGGCAGACCCCCAGGGTCGCAATATATTTAAGTCAGGTTTTCTACTCGTCCATAATTCATAGGGTGTGGAAGCAACGGACTTAGAGGGCACACGGTTAAGCACAAAAGCTGCAGACATCAATGCGTCTCCCCAAAAGGAAATTGGCAAGCTAGCCTACGTCATCATAGACCTAACCATTTCAAGCAAAGTTTTATTTCTTCGCTCAGCTAATCTATTTTGTTGAGGAGTGTATGTAATTGTTAATTGTCTTACAATTCCTTTTTCATCACATAGATCCTTAAATTGATCTGATAGATACTTACGCCCACGATCAGTTCTTAAAGCTTTTATTCTTAAGTTTAATTGATTCTCCACCAAATTCATAAATTGTCTAAAGCATTCCAATGCTTTTGACTTATGGGAGATCAAATAAACATGACCGTGACGAGTATAATCATCTATAAATGCGATGAAATATGAGGCTCTATGCCTCGCCCTCACACTCATAGGACCACATATATCTGAATGGATGAGTTGCAATGGAAACTCAGCTCTAGTTCCCTTTTCAAATGGTTTTCTAATCGTTTTTCCTGCTAGACAATGTTCACATATTGACATTTCAATTTTAGTTAAGGACCCCAACAATCCTTCTTTTGCCAATCTATTCATTCTTTCAAGGCCTATATGTCCAAGTCTAGCATGCCAAATATTTATATCTAAAATTGGAGTTGTTGTTAAAGCAAAACAACCATGATTATTAGATATATAATTAAAACCACAAATTGTGTCCAACACAATAAAACCATCAAAAAGGTAACCAGAACCATAATATTCAGTGCCATAAATAATGTCAACAGAATTATTGTGAAAATTCCTGAAATTTAATTTAAGAAGAGAAACAACTGAAACTAAATTCCGCCGAATGTCTGGAACATATAAGACATCATGTAGGAGAAGGATTCGTCCACCTTGCAACTCTAGTTTGCATGTTCTGATCCCTTTCACTTCAATTGATGCATTGTTTCCTACATAAAGCCATCTGCTCCTAGAAGGCAGTTGGCGGTATTCAAGAAATGATCCTCTGTCTCTAGCTATGTGGTATGTGGCTCCTGAGTCAACAGTCCACAAAGTATTAGCATCTGCCATTAATGCAGTACTAGAGACATAAGCAAAATGTGGAGTTTTAGTGCATGATTTTACCTTATTCTACTCCGGGCAATTCCGCGCAAAATGACCCATCTTATGACAAGAATAACTCTCCACTTTGGCCATATCAATCTTCTTAGCACCATGTTTTCCTCTCTTCTTAAATTGAGATTTATCGTCCTGATTTGACTTATCAAATCCCTTTTTCTTCCATGCTTTCTTGTTCTTGTTCTTTTGCTTAGGATTAGAAGTCCCAGCAGATTCAGCTAGAAAAGCTTGATCAGTTGCTTTAGAAGCATCACGATGCTCATCTTCAAGAACAAGATGGTGCTCAATGTCTTCAAAAAACTTGATGCTTTCATTATGGGTCATATGAATTTTCATATATTCCCAACTAGCAGGAAGAGATCTTATAACAGCTTGCACTTGCTGTTCATTTGAAAGATTATGACCAGCTGATTTTAGTTCTCGTATCATATTTGACATCTCTCTTAAATACTGCCTATCGATAAATTAGGGCACAGTCTATAAGTGTCAAACTTAATGGTCAACCTCCTAAGTTTTGTAGCAGAAGTGCCACCAAACTTATCTTTCAATGCTATCCACATAGCTTGGGCCGTTGGATAAGATTCGAACTCATACATAAGATCATCAGCCATACTACTCAACAACGTTATGCGAGCAATACTATTTTTCTTCTTCCAGACTTAAAAAGTCTCGAGATTTCTCTCATGTTGTTGGGTGTCTTCACCCGCCGGCTCAACCATCACATCATCACATGGTTTAGGGTCTCCAAAACCTCTTGCTCTTCAAGAATGTATTGAATCTTACGGTGCCAAATGTCATAATTATCACCATTTAATTTTTCACCCTTGTTCAATTCAGCAATAATAGTCTTTGAAGTCATTTTATAAACCTATCTACGCACATAGAAGACCTAGCACAAATAAGCACCAAACACATTTTTTGCTGCAAAATTGCATCTAAATTAATATTGTCCAGCTAAAAGCCCATGTTCAAAAGTCTACGTTTGTCTTACTTTCATCACATGTAACCTTAAGCATACCAATATTATTTTTAAATCAATTGTGCGCTAATAAATTATGATAGTTCTAAATAAGAAAAATTGTCTATCAATAAGAACTCTCACTCAATATATATATGTATATAAATTTATAAATCGTTCAATATACATGTCTCACACAAATGACATAAACCATAATCATGGATTACTTATTTATTTATTTATTTATCTTGAAATTTGCCTAGAAAACTTTTAGAACTTAAAAAATTTCCCAATTATGTCTTCAAACAGTGAACTTTCAGCACTCATGTCTCATTTATTAGATGTCAAAAAAATGGCAAATAATATATCGTTGGAAAGGTTTTGAAAGTATCTTTCCAGTGATATATGTCTTGCACACATCAGAAAACATGAAGGGGGAGAAAATGAGCTTGAAAGTTGGGCAGTCTTGCTGAAATTTCCAGCAGTTTTTTTTCTTTGGCAGCCAACTTTCAACACCCATATCTCCTTCATCCGATATCGAAATTTTATAAATAATGTATCGATGGAAAGCTATCAAAAATATCTTTACATTAATACATGGCTTGTTGAGTTTGTCAGTCAACTCTAGGAGATAACTTTGCCGAAAGTCAGTACATTTATAAAAAAAAAATGTAAAACTTTTTCGAAATGTAATAAAATCGAAAATCCGCTTATCACTAATTTTTTATGATGCAATGGTGAAAATATAATCACATCTAACAAACCTTGCTCTGATACCAATGAAGGATTTAAACTCGAAGATTTATGTGGAATTATACATACCTTCTTGTTATAGGATCAAGTGCTATCATCACCAATTGCCTAAGCGGTTTCTTACAAGATCACTATGGAGTCTTGCATTGTTTTTCACAACAACTACATTTTTTTATGTAAGGAACTCTTTTCTTGTGTTGTTTGTGTTGTTCTTGGATGACCCCAAGTCCTCCCTTTTATAGGACAAGGTTAGGACTTGTAACTCTTATTCATTCAAGAGTTACATCACCCCTTATCCTATAACTCCCACTCCATTCAAGAATACATAACTCTTCTTCTTTTACTAGAGGGAGTTATTAGTGGAGTTGTAACTTACTTCATGAATGAAGAAAGTTACTAGTCAACCCATCAATGTGTGTAGCTATTTCCTACAAATAATAAGATGGATGAATAATTCATCGTTACACAAAACCTTCTCAACACAGTACTAAATTGAATTGGTTCTGGTGGTAGTACTATGATATTCTGAGATTCATATTTGGTACCAAGTATCTAAGTGAAAGGGCAAGTCTGGTAGAAGAACATATGCTGGAGCTGTTGGAAGATCTTCTTCTGATTTGAAGTTAGAATTTGTTGCTATATATAGAGCAGTAATTGAACTAGCATATAATGGTTTCTTTGACCTACCTACGAACGCGCCAGAAAATATATTGCCTCCGGCAGCTCCATCCAGATGGAGCGTGTTCGTTTATGAACATTAGAAAAAAAGAGAGTCTTTAATCAATCCTTTTAGCCACGATGATTTGTCGTCTGAACGTGTTTCACTAGTTGGCTTTGTGCAAAACACCTATCCCTTGAGTGAGTGAACTTGGTTCTCATAAAGGTATTCTGTCATTCATCAAAACACAAAATATATATACAAGGATGGTAGTCTAAGTATATGTAGGAAATAGAACACTATTTTTAGAGAATGCTCAAGTTTTATATAGGCTACTTAAGGCCACTTGAAATGATTAGAATCATCTATTACATCTCTATTTATATTAATAAAATATAAAACTAAAGGTCTTCCACAAATAACTAGATAAATGTATCATAATTAATTAGATGCATGTATTACAAACTCCTAAAAAACTTCTTGAAAAACTAAGAGACAATATTGAAAGACTAAGCATCAAGGTGTGAATGCATTAATTCCAACACTCCCCCTTAATGCATTTGCTTGACAACTCCAATGCCTTCTCGAAGATACCAAAACTTTTCTCTTGGAAGTGCTTTGGTGAAGATGTCAATAAGTTGTTCTCCTATCTGACAATAATTGTAACTGAATTTCGCCTTTCTCTTGTGCTTTTGAATATCTCCTTCTTGATTGAGTTAATTGGCTTTGTAAATCCACTTTAGACTTACAACTTCTCTTTCTTTGGGTACACTCACACACTCCCAAATATTATTTTTCTCAATCATCCGAATTTTTTCTGTCAAGGCTTTCTTTCAAACATCATGCTTTATTGCCTCCTCATAATTTTCTTTCTCAACACCGGCAAAGTTGCATCTTTGATAAATGTCACTCAACATTTTTGTTCCTCTTGGAGGTGGTTCTTCATCATTTAATAAAAAAAAAATCATGATGTGCTTTTTGTCCCTCTTGGAGGTGGTTCTTCATCATTTGAATTTGAGATTTCTCCTCCTTGAGGGACATCTTCCTCTTCCTCATCCTCTTCATGATTTGAAACTTCTCAAGCAAAAAGACATGGTGCAAGGCTTTCCTGAGATACATACTAAGAATAAGGTAGAGAATACTTATATCATATCTTTAGATGTGTCAAATCAAGAAGAGGATGAGGAAGAGGAAGATGTCCCCAGATATGATATAAGTATTCTCTACCTTATTCTTAGTATGTATCTCAGGAAAGCCTTGCACCATGTCTTTTTGCTTGAGAAGCTTCAAATCATGAAAATTCAAGTGACAAAATCTTTTTGTGCCAAAGCCATGAATCATCTACAACTTTCATTTTTGAATGCATTGTACTGAAATTGTAAAGGAAATTTCTTTTTGTCATCTCTACTTCAACGATGACTTGATTTGGCTCAATTTATCATAAATCTTGCAATAATTATCTCTAAACACAAGAGAGAATAACCATTTTCCATGAATTGCCCAACACTAAGCAAATTTTCTTCCAAGTCAGGAACATAAAGCACATCATGAATTTGCTTACCGCTCCCCTTTTATGTTGATCAAAATGGTACCTTTACCTTTTGCATCAACTAAGGCTCCATTCCCCATTCTCACTTTAATAGTAATGCTACTATTAATTGAGAGGAAAACTCACTACAAGAAAACACTCAATTTATGAGGATTATTTTGTCAATTTATGGCGGTTTAGGGACTCCACAAATTGAATTGTGGAGGCTTCTAAAAATGTTATAATTACCCTTGTCATGAGCATATTTGTGACGGTTTTAATTAACCTCCACGGCATGCTCCACAAAATGACTATTTAATTTGTGGAGGTTTTCTAATTTCATTTTGTGATGGTTTAAAACCTTCACAATATAATCTCACGCTTTTAAAAATTAAATTTGTATGGATTTAACATATTGTGATATGAAATCAAATTTTCCATAATTTGATTTGCGGAGTCTTACAAAAATATTATCATCTTAATAAATATGGGTAACATCAAGTCTTCATATTAATATGAATAAATAGTTTTACTAAATAACACATTCAATAAAAATCAAATTTCATTAAACAAACTCATATTAATAAGCTTTACAAGTTTAAATTAATATAAATTAAAGTAATACAAACCTGTGAATAATAACTTAGACCATACAATTTTAAAGGAGACAACAAATAAACATTAAAAAAAAAATTCATAGCATTTGTTTGGTGATTTGAGTTGTTGTCATCCACTCTTTTATTCACGGGTGAAGCAAGCTAAATATCCTCATCAAGCTGCAACAATGAAAATCAAGAACCTCATACATAATTAGTTAAACATATATTTATACACATATATCTTTGTACATTTTGATAAAGAAAAATAAGGCTTACCAAAAATCAATTAAACATAGAATATGAAGAACTTAATAATATGATGAGAATACAAATATTTTCTGAAATATATTAGACATTAATGCATTATGTTTCACAACTTGCAAAATATAAAATACCTATAGATTAAATAATAATAATAATAATAACAATACATATATTTAAAATTCGAATGTGAATTACCAATCTCATAGAGCAGAGAATTACCATCTATCCCACTTCGCAAAACCTACAAAACAAAAAGTAATTAGAAAAAATAGCATTCACAAAATAATTGAACCAAATAATGGGTAAAAGTGAGAAGGGAGAAGGAGGGTTATGTAATGAATGAGTTGTGGGGGAAATATATCTCTAGTTAGAATGTAGTACGTGGGAAGGGGGTGTAGGAGGTGGCTATTTAATTGAGTATGTAGGAACAAGCTTTTCTTTTTTATTTTTTTTATATATATATATATATATATATATATAAAAGTAATAAATTTAACAATTTTTTGGGGTTGATAATCGCCACAAATTATACTAACTTGTGGCGTTTTTCTAACCCTTATAATAAAATCACCACAAAAAGGCTTATATTGTGGGAGTTAGAATAAAATGTCACAAAATGAAATAATAGTGGGATTTCTTAAAACTCTCACAAATTAACCGCCATAGATTGAGCCATTTTTTGTAGTGACTTTTTCATCCCCAGTCATGTGATTGCTACAACCACTATCAATATACCATTCATTGCTTTTTGCGGAAACATCACATTGAGAAGCAAAGAAGAGATTTTCTTCCATCTTTTCCTCCTGTTCTTCACATAAATTTGTTTGTTCCTGTTGCTTGTGCTAACAATCATTCTCAATGTGGCCAAATTTTTTACAAAAGTTACATTGGGGCTTGCCTTTGTGCCAATATTTTTCTGCATTGTGATTAGTCCTTTTGCAAATTTTACAAAAAAAACTAGTACTTTTCTCACCTTTTTCTTCAACCTTCTTAGAAGAATCATCATGATCCTGCTTCTTTTTTGGATTGTAATTCTTCTTTTGTTGATTTTTTGAGAAATTTTGAGAATTCTCATTTGTTCTAGACTGGAAAATCGTCTCTTTGGGTTGATCTTCACGAAAAAACCTTCACTTCTCGTGTGCACGAACTGATCCGACTAGCTCTTTGATAGAAAGCTTAGAAAGATCTTTCGTCTCCTCAGTGATAGCAACAATGTACTCATACTTTTCTGTGACACTAATTAGAATCTTTTCCACAACTTGTTGGTCAGAAATTGTATCACTATGATTTCTCATTTCATTAACAATATTCATGACTCTTGTGCAATATTCATCTATTTTTTAAGATTCTATCATCTTCAAGTTTTGAAACTCTCTTCTAAGAGTTTGAAGATTTATAGTGCGTACCTTTTTGTCACCATACACCTCAGTTTCTAGAGACTCCCAAGCTTCCTTTGCAGTCTCACAAGTAGCAATTATTTTTTGCAAAATATGCTCTTGATACTCCCATTTCAATTTTGCTCAAGGCTTTTGCATCTTGACGGTACTTAGCCTCAAGATTTTTCATCTCTGTTGTTGTAAGTTCACCATCGTTTTCTGGCTCTTCAAAGCCATTTGCAACAATAGTCCACAAACCTTCAGTTTTCAAATGTGTTCTCATTCTTATCTTCCAGTATTCAAAATCAGCTCCATCAAAAAATGGAGTAAGAACAACTGAAGAATCAACATCTTCATTTGTTTTGGATGCCATATTTTTTTTCTCATCTAACCTCAAATTAAGAACGGAAACCTTCTCTGATACCAATTTGTAGGAAATATAGAAGGAGAATACTATTTTTAGAGAATGCTCAAGTTTTATATATGTTACTTAAAGCCACTTGAGATGATTAGAATCATCTAATACATCTCTATTTATACTAATAAAATATAAAACTAAAGGTCTTCCACAAATAACTAGATACATGTATCATAATTAATTAGATACATGTATTACAAACTCCTAAAAGACTTCTTGAAAAACTAAGAGACAATATTGAAGGACTAAGTATCAAGGTGTGAATACATTAATTCCAACAGTAAAAGTCTCAACATAGTTATTATGAATATATATATATATCCCTTCCCTGGATCTCGAATATATAGGTTTGACTTACAAGAGTGTACAGTTGTAGACTTTTAAGGATTTTTGCAATTCTTTCAAAAATACATTTACAAGAGTGCACATTTGTAGACTTTTTTGTCAAATAAATAGTATCTGACTTTGATAAAATAATATTGGTAGTGTCGTTCGTTAAATAAGAAAATATGTCATTTTTTATGAGACCGAGTAAAAAAGAAAATATGTCATATAAATTAAGACAAGAGAATAATATATTTATGCAGGTAGGTAATTAGTACATATGTATATATAAGGTTATAGAGTTATAGAGATACATATAGAAGGAGTGCTTTTATATTACATTGAGAATACAACACATACATACATATAACCATGCATGGTTTTGCTACAAAATTATACCAAGAGCAAAACCAGTACTACATGAGTAGTTAACTAATTTTTCTACATAGAAGCAGGACTAACTAGCGAGCCATGAGCATTTGGCATGTGTTAGAATAATTGACGGGATATATACCATCATGCAACTGAGCCGCCTCGTAGCTATTTAAAGCCACCGGTGGATTTAGAGTTGTGATCATTGCTTCTCTTCTAGTCGAGGGAATTATCCCGAAAACACGAGATCCCGGTGAAATATTGTAGCGATAGTTGCAGCTCTGCTGTGTCACACGGAATGTGGTACCGGTGCCGGCTGCCATATTGTGGGGCACGATGGTGGGAGGTCTATTGATCCTCTTTTTATCAAAGTATTAATCAATTAAAGCAAAACCTTCTGAGCCTATTTGGGCAAGATCTCTTTGACGTGCCATTTTGATACTTTTTTTTTCCTGTTTTGGAAAGAGAAGAAGTGTAGATGTTTATGAAGAAACTTTGTGGTGATGCTTATTAAGGACAATGTCCTTTATATACAAGGCTGGCCAAGACTCTTGGAAGATTTTTTTTCTTATAAAATTGCACTTTTGGTCCTTCAATTTTAGGATAAAGTGTATTAGTTCCTTTTACTTTAGCTGAACAATTCAATAGCACGCTTTCTCAAACCAAAAAGATATAGGAAAGGAATTTTTCAAAATAAAGAAGAAAGTTAAGCAAAGGAGATGGTATAACCATATAATACAAGGACCAAACTGTAAATTCTTATCATAGGAGATTCTGCTTAGACAAGTGTTTGATCACTCTTCTCCAGGAAAAAGCAAAACAATTGAAGACCTAAACTAAATAATAAAGGAAAGGAGAAAAATGAACATTATTGTGATCAATTATTAGGAAATTAATGAGAGGACTATATTGTTTGTGATGTCTATTGTTAGAAAAGATGCTAGAGAGATTTAGCTAGCGTTGATCATAGATTTTTAAATATTTTTGGTAAATTCTTTTTAGATGAAGTTTCATCATGTGCTTAGCTATAGATTTTGAAAGAAATAATTTGACTTTTTTTAAAATGTGATTTAAAACTACTAAAATATCCAAAAGTTTGAATTATTATTTTATAATGAACATTTTTCGGTGAAAAGTATAATAACAAACACAATTAATATGAATCTGAAAAAAAAGAGAGTAATAAAATAGAAAGAAAATGCCATTCATTTGGATACTAGAAACTACTATTACTACTTATAATTGGAAGTGAATTTGTAGAGCAAGTTCGGATGAAAATTGTATAATACATATGTATAACTGTATAAATTTTATACAATAAACTAAGACTAAAATTTAGTCCAAAAACTATAAGTAGGTATTTTTATAAAATATGAATATTTAAGTTAATTTTTAAATTTTTAAAAATTCCCTAATACTCATAAAATTTGGCTCAAATACCCTTTTTCTAGTATTTAAAAATTTGAAATGTTTGTTAATTATTTTTTATGAAATAATAACAAATTATATGGAAAAATGGCATATATTCCATTGAGGAGATAATTGGTAACCTTGTGGGTGTACCAAATACAGATGCGGATAGAAGGATGCAACATTGACGGTCATCTTCTTCTTTCGGTGGAAGCATCTAAGTTTAAACAAACTTTAAATAAATTAACCATGTTGTGTAAGTGGACAGTTTAACAAACCCTTACCACTTCATTTATGAACATATATAATATGTATGGAATAAAATAAAATTTGATTTAATTTATAAGAATATTTTGGATCAAGAAATTGGAGGATATCTTTGGAAAAATCCACCATGAATATTCCTTGTTTTACTTAATTATATGAAATTCCAAGATGAACTTTCTTATCTCTTATCTACTACTATACAGTATCTTGGTTGTGGGTGGATATATCCATATGTAGAAGTAGGATCGTTCACGATTTGGTGAAAAATCAAATCAAATCAAATTAAAAATCATCTAAAATTGATTTAAAATATGATAATTTGTTTGGTTTGATTTTAAATTTTAAAAATAGATAATATTTTATTTGATTTTGATCGATTTTATCAAAAATAATCAAACCAAGGTGATAAGTCATACATCTAAAATTTTAAATTATTTATATATTTGCTATTAGTTTTTCATAAATAATTATAAATATTTAATACCTTTTAAATTTTAATCTTTATTTTGATTTTAATCTACTTATTTTACACATATGGTAAAGCCCATATCTCTTAAAAATATGCCAAAGATAAAACACTTTTGAGCTATTGTTTTCTAGTTGTCATTATTTTTAGGGATAATGTACAAGTATCCTCTAGAGTATGATCAAAATCCTAAACTAAAGTTCTATTACCCTCTACCATATCAACTACCACGCCCAATACACTTGGGAAGATAAAATTAATTGACATACCTAACATATCTAAACTTAATTAGGGTTATTTTACTCCTCGAAACTCATTTTTTTCATATTTTTGTGCACCTTTTGTGCTGATGTGGCACCTTCAACCACCCAAGTTAGCTATGTTTGTACACACTCGTTTGCCACGTGTGTAAATATATTTTTTATTTTATTTTTTTATAAAAAATATATTCTTATTTTCTTTATCTTGTTTTAAAATTAAATTAATACAAATATTTTTTTGCCTTGTATCTAAACTTTTTTTTTAACCTTCATTCATTGTTTTTACTCTTTTATTTTTCTATTGATTTTATTTACTCTTTTTATTTTCTTTGTCTTTCCTTTTGATTTGATTTCAAATTTAATTTCAATTATCTTGTATTTAATAATAAGTTAATATCAAACGGATATCAAAAATAAGTGAAGAAAATAAAATAAAACATGATAAAATTAAAACGTTAAAATTAAAGGACACTTTTTTTTTAAATACAAATAATTTTTTTTAAAATAATTAAAAGTGAAGCTATAAGAAATTAATGAAAGAAAAAAATAAAATGTTTAAAGTGAGAAAGAAATGCAAATAATTAAATATATATAAATTTTAGTATCAATAAATATGTGTACTAACTAATTATAAAGTTACTAGTATAAAAATGGCATGTGTCCAATTTGTTCATTCATCACTTGTCTTCAAAAAAGTGTGCACACTCTCTATGCCACGTCATCATTTATGATGTATTTATTCCATTTTAAATTAGTTTAGTAGGGTAATAGGACCATAGTTAAGTTATGTGTGTCTCTGATATTTTGATCATAGTATAGGGATACTTGTGCCTTATAAAAAAAAAATATGAAAGTTGAGTTAGGGATAGAATAATTTATTAAATAACCATGTAATACAAGGATCAAAAACTGAAAAATCTCCAAAGAATATCATAGAGCAGACCTCTTGGTACGTTTTCCACATTTATGAAGAATCTATCTACATAAGTTTTGGTCTTTCTTTACAACCTCAGGGAAACGTAGAAGACTTAAATACCTAAATCAAAGAATTTCCAAGGAAGGAAGAAATAATTGATACGAATAACATGTTGAGAGTGAGATTCAAACTCATGCTCAGCCTAAAATAACTTTAAGCACCCATCATGAGCTATTAGACCAATCAATCCACTTGTTTATTAGGTGCTCTATGTTAATTTTATACCAATGCTCCTTAATTTCTGCATAGATATATAGGGTGTGTTTGGTATGAAGGAAAACATTTTCCGGAAAATGTTTTCC
>NW_006239702.1:45982-59173 GCF_000226075.1 Solanum tuberosum | reverse complement strand
CGACCTCCCCCCACCCCCTACCAGCCCCCACCCCCAAAAAAAATTAAGTTTGTTTTTAAAAAATATTTTCAATTTCAAAAATTATTTTCTACTCTAGTTAAAATAAAAGATATTTCTCAAAAATATTTTGCATTCATAAATCAAACACTAAAAATCTTTTCCAGAAAATATTTTCTACTCACCAACCAAACATGAGAAAATAAGTCAAAAATCAACTTGTTTTCCAGGAAAACATTTTCCTTCATACCAAACACACCCATATAGTCCGATACAAAATTAATGGGTGCTCCAATACCCGGCGAACTCAAGGTGGGTCCGCCCCTTGTCAATAAGCCAGATTTACGTGAGATATATATAGTCTATTGTTATAAAAGACGATAGAAGAATAATAATATTCAAATTATTGGTTCTATAATTGGTGTATTGACAACAACATATGTGGATAAAAAATGCAGCATATTGACTTGTTCTTCACTTATTGGTCTAGTTTACTAAAATGAACTTTCTTTAGAATTCAATACAGTGAACTTACTCCCTTGTGGGAACTGCATGTGCTAGGAATTGTAGTCCTTCCATTTTATTTTGTGCGTCTTTAAGTTGACTAGACATATAGATTTTAAAAGAGTACGATAAAATTTTCTAATCTTATTATTTTAAATTCAAAATATATTTAATATATCAAAATATTTTTCGAATTTTGAGGCTTCAAATATGACATGCATGTCAGCTATTAAAATTTAAAAGTTACTACATATAAAAAAAAAAGTAAAAATTAAGCAAACCACATAGTATGACATACAAATTACATCATATCCCTACTCTTTCATAAATTATAGAAATCCCTATATTTTAATACCTTTCAGATACATAATTGGGAAGCGCGGATACTTTAATTTAGAGATTTTTGTTATCAATTTACTGCACTAAATTAGGGACTAAAAACACAAAATATAATCCACAAATCAAGCGTACATTTCTTTCTTCTAACAATCAGTCGTTCACAAAAAGGTAACATAACTAGAAAATTAAAATTTCAAGTTGTCAAATTGTGTCTCCCTGTTCTTCCAAAAAACTGCAGAAGCTTGATCCAAAAAAGATCTGGAGTGGAGAGAAATTGTTGGTTCATTCCGGCGAGCCACCCTCTCTACGGCCGGAAGATGCAAAATCCTTGCAGATTGATGGTCTTCGGACATAGCAGCTCAAGTTCTATTTTGTTCGTTTTTATGGCTGTTTTTTCTTTTTATTTTCTTTTGGTTTGGGATGTTGTTTTGGCTTCTTGAACCTTTGGTGTCAAGAGCATTTATTATTTTATATTTGGTATAATTGCAGCTATGTAATAGTGTCTTATGCAATTCCAATGGAATCAATGTCGGACAAAAGTGATTGGTTAGTTTCGGATTGTGTTTTGGAAGAAGTTGTCTTGCCAACAAGATACAAAAGAATGTCCAGTAGATCAAGTAAAAAGGAAGAAAAATCCAGATGAAAAACTAACATCAAACATGAACTGTTAATGGGTGATGTGGACAAGAAGACCATAATCGAAGAACTTGTACTTTCTTCCCGATGGAATCTTGATTAATACTTTTTTGGAGTACTTTGTTTTTTCAGATCTAATAATTTTCAAATTATAACATTTCTTTCCACTGTTACAAATGTTTACATTAAAAAGTACTTTATCTTACTAATTTCTGATTCAATAAATTAAAATGTTACGTTTTTCAGTTCTGCCTATATTTTTTTATTGTTGATTTTTGATAAAGTGAATCTGGTATACATATTGTGTATTGTTTTGTGTTTGATACAAAATTATTTTTAAAATATACGTTATATTGGTTAAGTAATTAATGTTTATGTAACTGCTAATAAGTACTGAAAATACTATTACATTGCATTGATTTGTTTAACATAATGAATTTGATACTTAATTCTTTGAAATTTTTTGTATCGGCTAATGTAGTATCAAGTGTTGTGATATGTACCGGATAAGAGTTGTGATGTGTATAGGATAAAAGCCGTAATGTTAAAAGGTACTAAATATATTACAAATTTAGAGGATTGTAACAATTGTAAATATAAAGTATCAGGTTTTTGAGACACGTCAATTTGTGATTTTGAAAGCATGATAAATAATAGTTGTGTATCATATACATACTATATTTTTTGGCAAATTTGTGTCAGCTTATACACATCAATTTGTGATTTTGAAAGCATGATAAATAATAATTGCGTATCATATACATAATATATTTTTTGGCAAATTTGTATCAGCTTATACACATCAATTTGTGATTTTGAAAGCATGATAAATAATAATTGTGTATCATATACATAATATATTTTTTGGCAAATTTGTATCAGCTTATACACATCAATTTGTGATTTTGAAAGCATGATAAATAATAATTGTGTATCATATACATAATATATTTTTTGGCAAATTTGTATCAGCTTATACACATCAATTTGTGATTTTGAAAGCATGATAAATAATAATTGTGTATCATATACATAATATATTTTTTGACAAATTTGTATCAGCTTATAATATAGTATCAAGTGTAGTCATTTGTACCAAATTTATAAGAGACATAATGTTAAAAGGTACTAAATATATTGAAAATTAACTGATTTGTATCAAGTATAAAATTATAGTATCAGGTGTTGTGATACATACAAATTTTATTATATCGAAAGTATCTTCATAATCAGAGATTCGATTAGTGTTGGCTATGACTATTTGGGTAATCCCAATACTAAAAGACGGATGATCCATAAAGTATAAGAAAATACAAAAAAACGAAAAAAAAAGTTGAAGATGAAGAGACTACCTATTTCAAACTCTGAAATTTGTTGAATGGAGAGAGAATTAATTAGTTTGAAATTCAAAATTGGAATAATGAATCTGTTGAGAATAATGGGGGAGAAAATTTTGGAGAGGGAATCGTGGGTTGTGGGAAAATCTGAGGAGAAATTATTGGAGTAAATTTAGGGTGGGAAAGTAAGGTTTAGACTTCTTCAAAAATAATGTATCCGGTGGTTTAGTTTTGTGGGAATAATAGGGATTTTAGTATTTTTTTTAAAATAATAGAGAAATATTGAAAATATGTTAACTAAGTGTGTGTATTCTAGTAATTTTTCCAAAAAAAAATAACGTTCTCCTTGTAAATGAATTAAAACAGAAAAGACAAGAAAGAATTGTTCAGATAATAAACATTATCTATTTCTATTAAGGAGGGTATGGATTTGAAACACCAAGAAAGAAAAATTTAAAAATGAGAGCTCGATTTTAAAAAAAATAAATTAAAAGTAAGAAACATATATTAAAATAGCAAGAGTGACAAGGAAACAAGTCTTTTGTATAATTACCCCTCTTTTCATTTTTATTTGTTTACATAGTGATATGCAATCATAAGATGAAATCAGCGTTTGGACATGCAATTATTTTTATAATTATAAAATCTATCCATATTTTTTTTATAATTATACCGTCCGATTCATTATTTTTTAATTATGAAATTTATCATTTTATTACATACGACGAAGAACTCTAAACCGTAGGTGTGTGTGGGTTTAAGACTGAATTCGGTCTGTTTTTTTTATTGATTTTTGGATGTATTTTTAGTAGTGAGAATCAAATCAACATAAAACCAATTTCTTTATTAAGATAGTGAAATACAGTAAAGATGAATGAGAAAATGAAGTGAATAAGAACATATATTTATTATTTAAGAAATTTACGGTTTTATATCAAATAGACGTGATTATTTACTTATAATTTTTTTAAAATATTTTTTCATGTGACAAACTAATTAAAAAAATTGTAGTTCACCCATTTATGAGCAAGCCACTTAAAATATTTTGAATTGGGCATTGTGCATTGGAAGTAGACAGGGTTAACGGTGATAATTAAGAACAACTTGCTCATTTTTAAACAAAGTGTTCACTTTAATTTGTATTTATAGAAATAATTCCTTTTGATATGCGATCTTCAAAAAATATCTATTTGTGAGCTGGACTTTTTGATTAGCAACCGTCTAAACTTTGATCTAGTTGTTCATTGGCAAGGGCCTATACTTTTGTCCAATGGTTCAATCTGCGTGAGTAGTCCGTTGGCATTTTACCAATAATCCTAACATTCCCTCCCAGAGAGTTAAACTGTATCAAGTTTGACTAATATTTAGACATTTATAATTTTTAATCATATTAATTAATATGAGAATGATTACAACTTATAAAGTTATAATATTTTCATAGAGTTTCAGGTATCCAAATTTGAAGTATTGAATTAATAATTTAATTTATCTTTGAAATGTAGTCAAATTGACTTTCCTAAAGGTGAAAAGTGATAACTAAAAATGAACTGAGGAATTACTTCATCATTTTATATTGAGAAAATGGTCTAAAACCCCCCCAACCAATACCCGAAATCTCAACTACACACTCCAACTTTACGGGTGTCCTATTACCCACCTGAACTTTATATTTCTCTATTTTATACACACCTAAGTGCTGACTTGTCATGGGAGGTGTTCTCACCTCCTCTAGGCGCGTTAGAGGGTTAATTTTGACGAAAAATTCCTCCTTCTCCGATCCAACAGTCATCTTCCCCACCTTTAAATAAACCATTATTTCTTCTTCCCCACCATTAACCCTTGTTCCTTTTATTAAAAAATCACAATTTCCTCTCAAAATTAAGTAGGGTTTAGTTGTTAATGTTCATTTCTACTTCAAATCTTGAATTTAGGGTTTGTAATCTGCTCTAATTTCTTATTTAGGTCTCTAATTTGAATTTTGAATTTTCTCAAAATTCATCAAAAATGTCAAATGAAAACTTGAATAAGCTTTGAATGGATGAATCAGACCCAATGCTCAACGCTGTAGTGAGATGCAAACACGGAATTTTGCTGAATTTGCAAACTTCTTGGTCAAAATTAAATTCGGAAAGAAGATTTTGGTCTTGCTCATGCTATGGTGTATGTGTTTTTTCTTGTATTCTTGCTACACTTTATTTTGAACGATGCTAATGTACTATTTTGGATCATTTTCAATCTAAAAATTGCAAATTTTTCGATGGAGGGACAAAGAAGAAGTGGATCCAAGATCAAGTTTTATCCTTCCAAGATTGGTGAACAAAATCAATGAGTTGGAGCAAAAATTATGTATTAGACAGGTTCATATTGAGAACTTGAGGAACTCTAATTTGTTATTGGAGAGGAGACTCAATAGAAGGTTGAAATGGTGTAGGTTCAATTGGAAGATACTTTTGTGTATTTTGATTTGTGTTGTTGCTATGTTCATCAGCAACCAGTAATTCAAGTGCTGCATTTTTGGATTTATCTTTGATTTGTATTGTTGTTATGTTTAATTAAAATTGTCAATGTATGTGTGTCATTTTGTATCTATGATGTCAATTGAAGCTTCTATTAATATGCAACACTTCATCAACAACTAACAACCTAGTCATCCATTCATACTTCAACATAGACAACGCAACACCATTTGTAAAACACATAACAACATATGTAAGCACACCTGAATAGCCAATACAATTCGATAGACAACACAACAACCATTTTAAAACACAACATCATCATTCATTCATAAGGCCTCACATAAGGCAAAATTTACCAAAATAAAGTCATATTTACAAGGCCTCACATAAGGCAGAATTTACCTAAATAATGTCATATTCAAAAGCCCTCACATAAGGCAAAATTTACCAACAAACAAAATTCAAAATAGCATGCCATTAATGCAACATGTATGGACTAACTTAAAAGTGATTAAATACATCAACATCACTACAATTTCCATGGCATCTTTGACTTTGAAGAAGTGTAATTTTGACTTGAACTACTTCACATTGTCTTCTTTCTTTGCTTCTCTCTAAGCTCATGAAGCTTGCTTGTTGAGATTGTTGCTTTACCATTTCATTTCAGCTTAGTTGTATTACTTGGTGTATAACCAATGTCACCAGTTACATCAGATGATCTTGTCATTTTTGTCTTGTCCAGTAGAGTAGATCTTACTACTTGGCATGTCAGGCTATAGTAAAATTAGGATTATATCAATATTTAAGTTGTTTAATTAAACAAAATTAGGATTATAATTCAATATTTAAGTTGTTAACATATATCAAAGACTCACATTCATGACTTTGAAGCCATTTGCAGCTTGGAACACACCCATTCCCATGACTCTTAGTCTTTTCTCTAGAGATGTGTTTCCCCTGCCCCTACCTCTTTCTCTTTTAGTAGTACTAACTATTGAAGATGATGCATGATAAGTAGGAGGAGCAGAAGAGGATGCAGGAAAATCAGTAGGTGCAGTAGGTAGGAGAGGTGCACTAGGTGCTACTGATGATGTTTTTTTTGTCTTCCTCTTCCCATTTTTAGTGGAGGCTCACCTTCTGATGGTGCTAATGGAGTTTTCTATACATATAAGAGAAAAAGTAAGTCATAAATTAAGAAAGAGTAAAACAATTTCAAATATTACCTTTGGTTTACCTCTTCCCCTGCGTGAACCTGTTGGTTCTGCCCTTACTGATGTAGTAGGTGATGATGCACTTTGTCTTGTTGATGATTCAACACCTTCTCTTTGAGGACACCATTTCTTGTTATGGCCTCTGATATGGCATATAATGCATGTCATTGCAAGTCCAGTCCTAGGAAGCTTCCCAAATTTCTTAGTTTCTCCAACTTCTTTCCTTCTAGCCTTAGGTGGCCTACCAGACATGTTTGTGATTTATGGTAGCTCAATAGTGGGGTTTGTAGAAACTGGCCACATCTCCATGTTTGTGAGTGATTCAATAACATTGGCATAAATCCTCAAGTAAGTTTCCTTACTGTAGCAGCTGTCTATATAGTCATAAAGAGAAAACTTTTTAAAGTATAATACAACCACAACATATGCATATGGTATGCCCCTTAACTGCCACAACCTACAACTATAAGTTCTCCTAACAATATCCACTTTGTGTTGACAAAGCCTCTTTCATTTCAAATTCAGCAGCTCCATTAAACTCAATGGTACAGTCCATAGACCTACTAATGTTCTCCTCTAAAACCTTTAGAGCCATTGGAGAGAAATTACACTTCCAAGTAATTGGGAACTCCTTTAATTTGGCTATTCTTGTCATCATCTTCACTCTTATTTCTTCAAGCATAGTAACGATGGTCTTGTGTCTAGCAGCCAAGATCCATGCATTAAAACACTCAGACATATTGTTGTCTACAGAGTCACAAGAAGGCCCCTTCAATCCTTAGCCCAGTTAGCTAATATGTGCCTAGCACACATTCTATGTTCACACTTAGGTAATACATTTGTAATTGCTACAGACATTCCCTGCAATAGATGATGATTAGGTCATAATTACATATATAAATTGAAAATTACAAAATAACTTCACATACCTTTTGCATATCTGTAATCAAGGTGAGACCTTCACTATCTCCAAGTCCCAGATCATCCCTTATGCACTTGACAAACATGGTCCATGTGTGTTTGTTCTCTTTTTCAACTACTGCCCAAGCAAGTGGCAACATCTGATTGTTACCATCTTGGCCACAACAACTACCAGTTGGCCTTTACAAACACCTTTAAGGAAACAACCATCTAAGCCTATGCTCTTCCTATAATGTATCCATGCCTTCTTTAAAGCATCAAAACAGATGTAAAAACTCTGAAATATTGATTTGCCTTCTGCATCAGGTTCACCAACTTTTACAACACAACTGGTCCCTGGATTGGTCCTCAACAATTCATCCTTGTAGTCAAGTATTCTTCCAAAATTCCACAATATGATCACCCATTATATCTTTCAATACTTTAGCTCTTGCTCTTCTCACAGTAGTCTTGCCAACATGAAGTTTAACTTTTTCCTAATCATCTCCTACAACTTGAAGACTCTTATGTTTGGTTGCTCAGTTATTCTTTCTCTGAAGGCTTCAGATAAAAACTTTGCATTGCACAAGTAATTTCTAGTTGTCTTGTTGCAAGTATGCTTTGGATTATAAGTTTTATCATGAAATTATTTGTTGTCTTGTCAAGACATCCAAACAAAAGCCATGGACAACCATCTTTGCATCCAACTCTAACTTTCTTTGGTTCATTCACCCACTTCTCCACCTGAACCCTCCTTCTAACTGCATATTTAGTTACTGCTTGTCTAAATTCTTTCACATCTTTAAACACCATGCCCAATTGCCACACAACCTTCTTTGCAGTAGGATCATGAATGATTTTTTGAGTTTTTGAACTCTTCTTTCTTGACAACTTTACCCTTCTTGATCTACCAGATTCATGTTCATCATCATTACAACACTCATCTTCATCTAACTCAAAACTATCCTTATCAGAACTTGCAAAGTAAGGCTCATCACCTCCTAGCCTTCCTTCATGACTTACTTTACCTGTTTCAGTTTCATCAAAACCTAGATCTGGTCCAGCTTCACCTACTGGTACCTCTTTATTGTCAGCTGCTACTCTTTCCCTTCTTTTCCTCCTTTGAAAACTTCTATTTTCAGCCCTCAACTCCCTATCCTCCTCATGTACATCACTACCATACTCTTCATCATCATCATCATCTCCAACTAATTCAGCTTCAGACTTAACACTATCCTCAGTTGAATAATCAGAACCCTCTACTTCTTCTTCTAAGAAATCAGGTCCAGCAGGACCAACATCTATATCATCATCAGTAGCACCATCTGCAGTAGCAGTATTGAAAGGAGGTGAGGTTGAAAAAGTAGCAACAGGGTCCTCACTGTTTATATGGTCTTCACCTACCCCAAAGTTAAAGTTTTCACTCTCACTAGGCCTTGTATTAAAAGTTGAACCAGATTCTCCCATATCCACATGACTACCATTTTCTATTAACATGGGCCCCACAATTGCCTCATCAACCAAATGCCTAACAAATACCTCCACGTCATCCCCATCTTCCAAGGAACACATCATGTCTAAAATATGCTTATCATTTTCAACATCTACCAAAATGCCACTGTTAGGTGCTTTAATACTAAAGGTGCAAGTTGTACTATATCCCAATTCTCTAATATAGTCTTTCAACTCAAAATATGACATTTTATCTACATCAACATTCAAAAATTTTGTAACTTTTCCACCATTATATATTGATTCCCCACTACTTAAATCTAACACCCCACCATGGTACCACCTTAGAGTAATCAAAGTAAACCCATTCATCTCTTACCTAAAGGCAATAAAAAAAACAGAATAGTAATTATAGACATACTCTAACTTGATGGCAATCCAAAAAATAGAATAGTACTTAAAAACGAACAGAATACAACACATTAGCAAACGAACAGAATACACCACAGTACTTAGCTTCTCTATGAACATAAATACAACACAGTAGCTAACTAGCAGCTTCTCTATGAACATAATACTAAGAAGAACATAAATACAACACTACATGAACATAATATTAAGACAAACATAATACAAAATTACGCAACTTAGACGAGAAAGGGAAAAACCTAATTTCATGAAAAATGTGGTATAATATGGTGTAAATGAACACCTAACACTATAATCGTAAGCCATACATAAGATTTCACACAATGTTGCTCTTAATTTCACGAATCAACATAAACCCTAGGGGATAAATCAAAAACTCGAAATAAGGGATAAAGAACTAACCTTTTTACTAAATCAATTGATAAACTACGAAATGAAGTTGACAATACACAACAAAATTGTTCGATAATAGCAAATTTGTTTGATGATCACCAGAAATGCATTGCTACTGAAGAAGGATTGAAAATGAGAAAGGAGGATTTTTTTTTGTTCTTTTACGTTTTAAGAGGGAATGGGGAAAAAACAAGAAATGGGAATTGAAGAGGCGGGGGACCCAGCGCGTCACGCAGGCCTAATTATTTGGTTTATGTGTTGAGGTCAGCACTTAGGTGTGTATAAAATAGAGAAATATAAAGTTCAGGTGGGTAATAGGACACCCATAAAGTTGGAGTGTGTAGTTGGAATTTCGGGTATAGGTTGGGGGGTTTTTAGACCATTTTCTCTTTTATATTTGATTGAAATCCATGTTTATTAGCCTACCGCTTGTCTTCTATATATAATAATAAATAAATGATAACTCTAGTTCTGTTATATTCACTTTATGATCAAGTTCCTTTATGCATTATCGAATGGCACAAAGCTTCAACATAAAACTAAATTATTTTATTTTGGGAATACCCAATAATTTAAGTGGGACAGTGCATTTTTGAGTGTTTTAGTCGATTTCTAATTCCTCAAAATCTATATTTGTCAGCTCAAGTCGATACAGGTTAAAAATAGCTACAACGAAGCAACTTATTTCTAAGATGAATTTACCGATTGAAAAAAGTAAAGGAAAGCCAAAATTTGAAAATTAGAGACAGCCACAAGTAAAAGAATAGGGAGAAAAGGAACATTATTATTAGAGTCAAGTTGGTTCATGACTTAATACCACAAGAGAGCATGATGATATATATAATTAAGTGAAATATAAAACATTATCACTTACATGCTCAACTATTTAGGACCATATATAACACACTTACAAGTAGCTTCATCATATACATAAACATAACTACAAAAGCCAACCTTTGATAAGCTTAATTATTAATAAGCCAAAGTTGTTGATTTTCTCTTGGAATAATCAGAAAAACTAATCCCTCCATAAAACTTCCCAGCCTCATGATTATTGATAACTCTTCCTTGATTAGAAGGTGTTTTCAGCTGAACAATAGGAGACTTCTTCTTTCCATACATTTCTTCAAGAAGAGCAAACCCTTCTTTACCTATCTTAGTAATATCTTTCCTTGGTGCCATATTTTAGGTCAAATTAAAACTACAAATTAAACTATAGAGGAAGAAGAAATGTTAGTTGTGTTTGGTGCATAGAGACTAATAGATAAGTCCCTTTATATAGGTGTTGTAAAGTTACAATCAAGAAGGAAAAAGATATTATTTTAAAGGACAATAATTTATAATATTTCCTTACCATTCAAATTTTCTTTGATTCTTTTAAGATATATGTTGCAAAGAATAAATAAAGTGGAAAAAAGGCAATGGAACTGATGTTTCCATTAGAGGGGGTGTATGTATTTGACCTTTGAAATTATTGTATCTACATGTACCAATGATAGAGCCTATTTGGATTGACTTATTTTAGATGTTTTAAAGTCAAATAATTTTTAAGTATTTTTGTAATGTTTGAATAACAGGATAATATACAATACAATTGTTTTTAAACATTTGTTTTTAAAGCAAAATAACAAAAACAAGTCAAAAATCATAAGTTAAGAATTCTAACTTATAACTTCGAATCTGTTTGAATTGACTTTTGACTTATTTTTATTATTTTGACTTTAAGCCAATTGCTTAATTAAAAACAACAAAATCCAAACATTATAAAAGTGATTAAAAGTTATATGCCTTAAAAACACTTAAAATAGATCAATCCAAATGAACTTTTATACTTAAATCATAAATTATAAGTCCGTCCAAATAGACATTTAGTCCGATGTATACAAATAAATTTTGTACAAGTTGCAATTGTTCTTGTAATAGCAAAAACATATCTCTTTCTACTATATTAGACTACACACAAGGGCCCGTGTTATCTATTATTTTTTTGTCTCACTTTATGTGACATAGATAAAATTTAAATAGTCAATTAAATTTTGATATGATTTTAAAGTATTTTAAATTGTTAATTATTGTAAATTATAATACTTTTTACGTAATTTTTAAATAGCATCCACGTATGCTCTAAAATGAGTAAATTTTAAAACGTGATGTCAATAAGAAGTTGGATTACAAGTATATACCAGAAGATGGCATTGAACCAAGCTTTACATAGTTATGTATTTACATAATAACAAAATGTAATGTTCGTACAGAAGGTTAATTGAGATGTAGCTTCAGTTGTTCTGATCTTTAATCATATGATTGAGAACTGTAAGGTGAAAAATTAATACTCATAAAAAGTAGAAAAAATAAGAAAACGAATCAAATCACAGTTGCACATACATGGTGGAAGGAAGTATACAATTACTTCAATAATAACACTCTATAGTGTATTGAAGAGTGTATTACTAATACCATCTATTTCTATGCATTAGTAATGCAATGGGTTCTAATGCATGCATTAACATTATTAAAGACACAATTGCCCTCAAAAACATTTTTTACATCCTTTCCATTATATTTGTAGAGGGTATTTTTGTAAATAAATATTTTTTCTAAAAAAACTATGTAATGCATAATATTTTTAGTACACCAAACAAAATATTGCATGAAAAAATCTTATCATAACTAATGCAAGTATAACTAATGCAAGTATAACCAATGCAAGCATTACTAATACACTATATTTTACATTATTCTTATACAGTCTACCAAACGACCCTTAAAAGTACTAAACAAAAGGCTGATGAGGCTAGCTCCATAGCAATTGTTTCGACGTCACCAAAACAGAACAGAAACAAATTAACACACGCAAATACAAGTAAAGATTATCAATTTAAAGTCAATTTCACAAGAAAAACACGCACAAATGCAAAAGTTTATACTATTAAAGTTACCTTTTAATGCAAGCAAATACCCTAATGTATATTGTATGAAAGAAAAGCTTTAATCAAACAAAATAAAACATAGGAAAGGTCAGAGGCTTCATTCATGAAACTGTTGGGTTTTAAAGGTGTGAACAGAAAATGAAGGGTTGTGACTCTCCTGACACTACAACAAAATTGATTTTTAACGAAAGAATATAAATCCAGTCGTTATAGGTATATATATTCCGTCACAATTTTTTTCCCGTCGTTAAAAGGCAATTTTAATATAATATTAACGAAAGGACAATATCCAGACTTTAAGAAAATTAATATCCAGACGTTAATAATAAACTAATGACATATACTTTTATTTTAATTAATAAAAACCCATTTTATTTAAACCCTTTTATATTTAACAATTTATTTATTTTTAACAAATAACTTAGCCTCTATTACCCTATCCACCCCCCCATCAGAACTAGGTCTCCCATTACCCCCACCCCTCCGTGAGAAAACATCGAGCTTCAGAGAGATGATGAACAATCTTCTCGATTTTTCCGCTCACAAACTTGCTCCACGCACGCCACCTTCTCCACCACTTCGAAGAGATGCGGCAGTTTCTCAA
>NW_006239702.1:43133-45882 GCF_000226075.1 Solanum tuberosum | reverse complement strand
AATTGTTCATTCGGAGTCTGTCTGGAGAAGCATTAACTTGGGTATACTCGCCAAGACCCTCGCAAATGGCGTGATTGGCAGGAAATGGCCGAGGACTTCATGACTCGTTTCAGATTCAATACTGAAATTACTGCTGACAGATTCTCATTGGCCAATATACAGAAGAAGCCATCTGAGAATTTCCAGGAATATGCACGACGTTGGAGAACTGAGGCCGCAAGGGTGCAACCACCACTAGATGAGAGTGAGCTCTCAAAGTACTTTATTCGAGCTCAAGAAGGTATCTACTTTGACAAGATGATGTCAATGATGGGTCAGAAGTTTGCAGAATTGGTCAAGATGGGAGACTTTATAGAGGAGGGTGTTAAATCTGGGAAGATTCAGTCTATGGTCGCATTGCAAGCTGCAAGTAGGGCTATACAATCAGGTTCCATTGGCAGCATCAAAACGAAAAGAGAGGATGTTTCAGCTGTCACTTATCAACCAGGAGGACCATCTCACCGATACCCCAATAATCCCCAAATCGCTGCGCATACTTCATACGTCCCAGTGTATAATACCCAACCACACTATAATCCACCCCGAGCACCAGGATACCAAAATCCTCCAAGACCATATGTCCCTGTCTAAGCACCAATCCACCAAAATAGACCAGCTTATGCACCGAGACCACGTCCAAATCCTGAAGCTAGAAATGCTCGCGCTTACACACCGATTGCTGAACCCTATGCTCAATTATTTGAGAGGTTGAGGACAGCGGGAGTGCTGCAACCAGTTGAAGGAAAACTTCCTGATCCAATCCCTCGCAATTTTGATGGGAACAAGCGATGTGCTTACCACTCGGGAGTCCAAGGACACGACACAGAAGATTGTTATGGTTTGAAGAACCAGATCGAGTCTTTGATTAGGAGAGGAGTAATCAAATGCACTCCGACACCTCCCAATGTGAACAACAATCCCTTGCCAAACCATGAGAATCGGGAAGTCAACATGGTTACTCTGGATGACGAATATGGGACCCCCGACTATTCAAATATAGATGAAGCGGATGCCAGGACATCTTCGGCATAACCTGTTATCACTGTTCAACTAAGAGAACCTCTGACTGTCCAAACATATCTCCCAAGAGTTGTAGTGACCACTCTAATTACTAAGAAGCCTGAGTATGACACCAAAGCAGTCCCTTGGGACTATCGAGCAAGTGTCAAAGGCAAAATGATCGACACTGCCGTGGCTCAAGGGATGACTAGGTCGGGGATGTGCTATGCCCCAGAGGACCTAAATAAAAGAGCTCTCGGAAAAGAACATAATCCAAAAAAGAATGTTACCGATGCTGAAGCCACAGAGTTTTGGAAGAAGATGCAGTCTAAAGACTATTCGGTTGAAGAACAGTTGAAGAAGACACCAGCCCACATATCCATTTGGTCTTTGCTTATGAGTTCTGAAGCTCATAGGAATTCTTTGATGGAGGTGTTAAGCGGAGTGCTAATTCCAAAAGAGACCACAAGTGAGACCTTAGCTGCAACGATTGGAAGAATACTGGAAGCTAACAAGATTTCTTTCCACGATGATGAGTTGCCTGCAGAAGGGATTGGTCACAACAAAGCGCTTCACATTGCGGTCAAATGTTGTGATAAAATTGTGACTAGAGTTTTAATTGATGGTGGTTCTGGATGCAACATCTGTCCTTTCACCACTTTGAGGGATTTAGGCGTTAATATGGGAGAGATAAGGGAAAGTCGTGTGAAAGTCAGAGCTTTTGATGGAGCGCAAAGAAGTGTCATCGGAGAGATACATCTCACATTGCAGGTAGGGCCGGCTGAATTCCCCATTCTATTTCAAGTGATGGATGTATCGTCCAACTATAACATGTTATTGGGAAGACCATGGGTTCACATGGCAAGAGCGGTTCTTTCCACTCTTCATCAATGTGTAAAGTTTGAGTGGGGACGCACAGAAGTTACCGTCCACGGAGAGCTTAGTCACCCCATTCGTTCTGCTAATTCTATCCCAGTCACCGACGAGTTAGACGGAGCCACTTTTCACACTTTGGAAATCATTCAAGCTATAAGGGTCAATGAGGAAACAGAGCCCGAAGATACCAAATTGTCAAGTGCAGCAAAAATGGTTGCGTCAGAAATGTTGAAGTATGGATATCAGCCTAAGAATGGACTTGGACATAAGTCCAATGGTATAATTGAGCCAATCCAGCTGAAGCATCAGAGAGGCACCAACGGACTCGGATATGAGCCTGCCTCGGGAAGGGACCATCACGGGTCAAGCAATACAATCTTTGTACCAGAACAAGCTTTGATTCCAGATCAAGCCGGCGTTGATGACATCATGGAAGGAATAGGCAATCTGTTCGTGGCCATGGCTGGAGAAGAAGAAGGGATAAATCTCAACAAGTTGACCATTTGTGATGCCAAACCTGGAGAAATCTTGCAGAATTGGACCATCAGCCCGTCCCTGTTTCAACCAGAGTCCTGGTAGTGTGGAAAAGTAGTCATAATTTTAAAAATTCGCATGATCAAATTTAGGCTTGAATCATTCCTAATCCTTTGTTGCTTGGCTCTTCTAAAAGCTAGAATGCTTTGAAATAAAAGTCTTTATTTTTCTTCTTTTTTTATTTAAATATCTCGTTATTTTAAATATCTATTTATTTTTACTTACCTTTTGCACTTTTCAGCACTCATATTAATAAAAATCCTCGTTCAACGATTATGACATGTAACGAATCCACCGAGCA
>NW_006239702.1:40887-43077 GCF_000226075.1 Solanum tuberosum | reverse complement strand
CACGAAGAATATGATGAAAGCATGATGCCTAAAAATCTACCACATGAGATCGAGAAAGTTGAAAGCCAGAAGAAACCCAATATGGATGAAACAGAGGTTGTCAACTTAGGAGATGAGGAAATTGTGAAGGAAACACGAGTCAACATACATTTGGAGGTTGAAAGAAAATAAGAGTTAATAGAGTTGCTTAAGCAGTATGTTGACGTATTTGCTTGGTCTTATGATGACATGCCAGGATTAAGCACTGATATTGTCTCGCACAAATTATCGACTGATCCCAATTGCTTACCCGTTAAGCAAAAGACAAGAAAATTCAAGCCAGATTTGAGTTTAAGGATCAAGAAGGATGTAACTAAGCAAATTGAGGCGAACATTGTAAGGGTCACAAATTACCCCACATGGTTAGCCAATATTGTACCTATGCCAAAGAAGGATGGAAAGATCAGAATATGTGTGGACTATCGAGATCTCAACAGGGCCAGTCCTAAGGATGATTTCCCTCTTCCAAATATTCATATACTCATCGATAATTGTGCAAAACATGAGTTGCAATCATTTGTCGATTGCTTTGCTGGATATCACCAAATCCTGATGCATGAAGACGATGCAGAGAAGACGGCGTTTATCACTCCATGAGGAGTGTATTGCTACAAAGTAATGCCATTTGGTCTCAAAATGCCGGTGCAACCTACATGAGCGCCATGACTACCCTTTTTCACGATATGATCCACAAGGAAATTGAAGTGTACGTGGATAATGTCATTTTCAAATCCAAAAGAAGTTCAGATCACCTGGATGACTTATGGAAGTTCTTTGAGAGGTTGCGTAGGTATAATCTGAAGACCACCTGGATGACTTACGAAAGTTCTTCGAGAGGTTGCGTAAGTATAATCTGAAGTTGAATCCAGCGAAGTGTGCATTTGGAGTACCCGCGGGAAAACTATTGGGATTCATCGTTAGCAGGAAAGGCATAGAGTTGGATCCATCAAAGATAAAGGCAATCCAAGAGCTACCTCCACCCAAGACCAGGAAAGACGTGATGAGTTTCTTGGGAAGACTGAATTACATCAGTCGGTTCATAGCTCAATCCACAGTGATCTGTGAACCCATATTCAAGTTACTGAAGAAGGATGCTGCCATAAAATGGACGTAGGAATGCCAAAGGGCTTTTGATAGAATTAAAGAATACTTGTCCAACCCACCAGTATTGGTCCCGCCAGAGCCTGGAAAGCCATTGTTATTGTATCTATCTGTCATGGATAATGCATTTGGATGTGTATTGGGGCAGCATGATGAGACAGGTAGAAGAGAGCAAGCCATTTACTATCTGAACAAGAAGTTCACGCTGTACGAGGCAAGATACACCTTGTTGGAACGAACATGTTTCGCTTTGACTTGGATTGCGCAAAAATTTAGGCATTACCTGTCTGCATACACCACGTACTTGATCTCAAGAATGGATCCACTTAAATACATCTTTCAGAAGCCCATGTCTACCGGTAAACTGGCAAAGTGGCAAATTTTGTTGAGCGAGTTTGATATTGTGTATGTGACACAGAAGGCCATCAAAGGACAAGCCTTGGCTGATCACCTCGCAGAAAACCCGGTGGACCAGGATTACAAGCCGCTCACGACCTACTTCCCTGATGAAGAGGTTTTGTTTATAGGAGAAGACATATCAGAGTTGTATGACGGATGGAAGATGTTCTTTGATGGAGCATCAAACTTTATTGGAGTTGGAATAGGAACAGTCTTAATTTCAGAAACAGGTCAGTATTACCCAATCTCGGCTAAGATTAGGTTCTACTGTACCAATAACATGGCAGAATACGAAGCTTGTATTCTCGGACTCAGGATGGCCATCGACATGAACATCAAAGAACTCTTGGTGATAGGAGATTCTGACTTATTGGTTCACCAAGTGCAACGAGAATGGACTACTAAGAATGTCAAGATCCTGCCTTATCTGCATTGCATTAAAGAGTTGAGTAGGAGATTCACAAGGATTGAGTTCAAGCATGTCCCTCGAGCTCAAAATGAGTTTGCCGATGCTTTGGCAACATTATCCTCGATGATTCAACATCCAGACAAGAATTACATCGACCCTATCGATATAGAGATACATGATCAACATGCATACTGTTTTCATGTAGATGAGGAACCGGATGGAAAACCCTGGTACTATGACAT
>NW_006239702.1:37538-40082 GCF_000226075.1 Solanum tuberosum | reverse complement strand
AGCATTCAACAAGAAAGTCAAACCTCGACGGTTCACACCGGGGCAGCTGGTATTGAAGAAGATCTTTCCTCACCAAGGATAAGCCAAAGGGAAATTTGCACCAAATTGGCAAGGACCCTACATGATTCATAGAGTACTCTCAGGAGGCGCGGTAATCTTAGCAGAAATGGACGGCAGAGTGAGCACAAAGCCAATCAATTCAGACGCCATCAAGAAATACTACATCTGAAGACCTCAAGATTAGCGTTTATTTTGTGTACTTTTGCATTTTTCAATGTAACAGAACTACGTCTAGACCTGACTTCCCACGGTGGGGTACGTAGGCAACCCACATCGGATCTAGTCTCCCTTAGAAAACCCAAAATCATCATTTCCTTGTATTTAGAACTACGCTCGACCTGAATTCCCTCGGTGGGATACGTAGGCAATCCTTGTCGGATTCGGTCCCTTGCATTTTTCACTTTTCTATTGTATTTGAACTACGTCCTGACCTGATTCCGCTTGGATACGTAGGCAGCCTGAGTCAGGCCCGGTCATTGCATTTCATATTTTTCGCTTTCCTCTTGTATTTGAACTACGCTACGACCTGATTCCATTTGGATACGTAGGCAGCTTGAGTCAAGCTCGGTCATTGCATTACATACTTCTATTTCTCCCACTTGTATTCGAACTACGTTATGATCTGATTCCTATTTTTGGGATACGTAGGCAGCCTGAGTCAGGCTCGATCAATTCCCTGCATATCCTTAGGAAACATTCCTCATAGTTAGCGTAACCTCCGAAAATTGAAGGATATTGATCGTCGCAGGGTCTGCAAAAAGGCTAGGAAAGCTTTATCGAAAGGGTAAAAGCTGCAAGAGGCCTACGTTGGGTATAATCAACAAAATGGAAAGCTCGATGGACTTCGAAACATGTCATAATCTAAAAACGCTGGAGAATTACAATATATATATACACACACACCTAATATACGTAGTATACTTATTTTTTGGAAAAACAAGCTAATTATTTTTAACAATATTTTTCTACTTATCCACCTACCAAGTCTCTAGGTTAAGAAACTATGTGCGGTACTGAGGAGGTGTCGAAGGATTCTAGTGACGAGGCTTCAGTCCACAAGTCGATGCAAATCAACACCCCCTCCCAAACTAAAATTTTCTTTGAGTGCAGGAACACAGGAATCAAGAAAATAACATCAAGTTTTGGGGCATGACCAGACACGCCTTTCGACTTCTCACAATCATGAGCCAAAATACTCTTTCCCTACTTTATTTCCCCGAAGTACTTCAACTTGCATCTTATGTCTTAGAATATTTCATTTAAATTTTTTGCAGGAACGCTCAAGATCCGGATCAAGTGTTGAAGAAAAGAGGATCCTCATAGGAAAATAAGATAGTTAGCTTTCTTTCAAAATAACTCCACCAACTGGAGCTTGTAATCTAACCTCATCAACAACTCCGTCAATCGGAGACCATCGTCTAATATCGCCAAACTCCACAAGTCTGGGGTGGCACATAGCAAATGTCACTCAAACTCCACCGATCGGAGGTTGTACATAGCAAACATCGTCAAAACTCCGCCACCCGGAGGGTGTACATAGCAAACATCGTCAAACTCCACCACCCGGAGGTTGTACATAGCAAGCATCGATCGAACTCCGCCAATCGGAGACCACATCATAGTGACGTCACTGAACCTCCATCGATCGGGGGCAAGCACGCATAGAAACGCTGTCACACGCCGATAATTAAATTTACATTACAAGTTTTACACAGCTGGATACAGGCTTTTACATTACAACAGCCCCACCAGTCGAGGGCCTTTACATTACAAGTTTTACACAGCCGGATACAGGCTTTTACATTACAACAGCCCCACCAGTCGAGGGCCTTTACATTACAAGTTTTACACAGCCGGATACAGGCTTTTACATTACAACAGCCCCACCAGTCGAGGGCCTTTACATTACAAGTTTTACACAGCCGGATACAGGCTTTTACATTACAATTACATTACAAGCTTTACAAAGCCGGATACATACTTTTTACTTTACAACAACCCCACCGAGAGGAGGTCTACATTACAAGCTTTACACAGCCAGATACAGGCTTTTACATTACAACCGTCCCGCCAGTCGAGGGCCTCTACATTACAAGTTACTTTACCTACATCACACTCACAACACAAAAAAAAAGGCGTCAACAATTGTCTGAACATCTACACTCTACTCCTTACATTACTATTTCAATTTATATATTTTTTGAACTGCAACAGGTACTTTTCACCCTTTTACATGTTTTGCAGGACAAAGCATTACAACGAGGAACTCCCTCTAAGCAGCAAACTAGGGCAAGTTAGTGCAATGTCAAGCATCACTAGCTACGTCAAGAATACACTTTCAAAACCCAACTCAACTCGATTTTCAGAAGTTCAGATTTAAACTTCACTTATAGCTCTTTCATGTCTCAACTCATTGCAACTCGACACTAGGGCATCCTTTTGAAAAATCATCTATCTACCTTGAGTCTTCAGTAGAAATTGCTA
>NW_006239702.1:33751-34954 GCF_000226075.1 Solanum tuberosum | reverse complement strand
CAGAAACGTGCCTCTTCCCCAGACGTCCTCACCTTCCCCATGCCCCTTCGTCCTCTCTCGTCAATCGCCCATCGCCCGCTGCCAAAGAAACGGCCATGAACCGCCGGAAAATGACAATATCCAGCGGTCTCCAACGTTGCCTCTTCCTCCATCCGCCATCCATCAATCACAGCCTCCCTTTTCTATCAACTTTACATCTCTTTCAATTTTATTTTCTAACCCAAGGCAGGCCTAGAAGTCTCGACCATCATCATTACCCCACCTGAAAATGGGGGACGCGAAGAACTATCGGATTTTGATTGGTTACGCCCTTAATCTAATGGGTCTGAGGTTGGAAGCCTCCCCCAAGTTCGACTATAAAATCAGCCCTTTGGTTCTCATTCAAGGGGGGAGAAAAAAAAAGACAGAAAAGAGGAATAAAAGCACATTTCAAGGATTTTTTTTTAGAAAATTCCGATCTTCTTTCAAGCTTCTGTTTTCGATTTTGAATTTGAATCTCGAGAGTAAGTTTGAAGTTGAAATCTCTTGACGGCAAAGCTCTAGTTTGTTGCTCAACACAAGCATTCAACTTTCCTGTTTCGACTTAAGTTTCAACAAAACCAATGTATGTACTTTAGATTCTGCATCTTCGTAAGTTAGTAGTTAAATCATGTGCTTACAGTTTTTTTTTTTCTTTTTTTTTCCTATTTGCTTACAGTTTTTTTTTTTTGTGTGAATATAAATCATGTACAACTCGTAAACATCTATTGTGCCTGTTATATGCTTGTATGTGTTTATCTTTGAACCATTGAGATTTTCTTAACTTCATTCTGATTTTGCTCCCAACTTCAATCTCTTCATGATAAGTATTTATAATAGTCAAAATGTACAGTTGTATAAACCATCTAGTGTGGGTTTTTGATCATAGATTTGTACATCATATTATATATCTTGGGTTTTGAAGAGAACTTAACAGCCTAGACTGATTTTTTTATTTATTATCAGTCATTTTATTAGCTACGGCCAGTGAATCGGATCTCGGTTAAATTCTAATAGTTGCTTCAGTTTTTTTTTGGTTTTCATTCTCTGTTGTGTTGATAGTTTGCGGCTGTAGTCTTCCCATTGTTTATACTAGCCTCTTCTTGTTGTTTGAATGTTTAAGAACAATTCTTTTTTTGATACATGCTTCTGTATTTCAAAAGATAAAGTTATTCTCATTTACTA
>NW_006239702.1:31979-32270 GCF_000226075.1 Solanum tuberosum | reverse complement strand
AATTGTAGAATAAGTCTCAATAGTTAGGTCTATTTTTATATTCTTTACATCACCCCTTATAAAATGTATTCACTAGTCTTATATTTTTGAACCAAGCATTGCTAAAAATATTTTAATCTTGTAACACGCTGCTTCAAATTTTATATTTTTATACTCTTTACATCATCTCTTTATAAAGTATATTGACTATTCTTATTTTTTTTATTTTTGAATCAAACATTGCTAAAAACATTTTAATCTTTTAACATGCCATTTCAAAATTTTAGATATGCCAACAGGTTCAAATACAAG
>NW_006239702.1:23379-31941 GCF_000226075.1 Solanum tuberosum | reverse complement strand
TTCAAATACAAGGTACATACATATATGTGTCATACATATAAAGGTATATTCTATATTTTCTCCACATAACCTAGTCTTATCTACTATCTATTTTACTAATGTTATTTATTTATTTTTATAATTTATAAATGCCTACACTTAAATATACATATTACTTTACTACATATAATCTATTGTCAATTTGTCTATACATGTAAATAAATAATAAGTGTTCATATGTTCTAAACAACTTACATGTATATACTATACTTTATAATAAACATAATTTTTTATTCTATCTAATATTTTAACATTTAGTATCATTATTATTTATTTATTTTAATTTTTAGGAAATCCTATTTTTATCCAAATTACATATTACATATTACTACATATTTACACTTCACTACTATCTTATTTTTATTTCACGTCTTAATAAGACGACCGATCTTTTTACAAATTCAACATCTTTGTATTTTTAGGATAAGTTTATTATGATACAACTATTTTTCAACATATAAAATTGTCATACATTTTAGTACATTCATTTATTTATTTTTAACGTATGCTAAACATATTACTATTAATTTTATTTTATAGACATATATATGTCGTACCTTGTATTTTACTCTTTTCTTAAACTAATAAAATTTACTTACCATTGATTTTAAAGCAAATAAATAAACAAGTTTTCCTAATTATAATTTCCTAAATTTAGTTTAAGGACTATCTTCGGATAGGCTCTGAGGGATGCTTAACACCTTCCCCTCGAGTAACCAAAATCCTTACTCAGAATCTCACTAGTTTCGCAAATCAAAACAGAGTTTACATTTACACATTTAAAAAATGGTTTTCCTAATATTTTCCTTAAAATTTAGGTGGCGACTCTAAAACAAAACAAAACAATTTTTTTCCAAAATCAGAGTGTCAGCCACATTATGTTGTGAACTGTTTCGGCTTGTTCGAAATAGGGTGCGACAGACTCATTCTCTTTGAGAAAAGACTGTCAATGAACAACCATACTTGATAGTTGGTTGATCTTCCTCTAGGAAATAAACTTTTGAGTTCAAAGTGGATCTACAAAGGAAAAACAAAGTTGATGAAACTATTGACAAATACAAAGACATACTTGTTGTTATAGGTTTTAGACAATAAGAAACCCTTGTTTGATAGATAATAACACTAACTAGGATTACATCAATTCAGATGTTAATTGCGCTAGTTGTGAAATATGGCCTTCAAATTCGTCAAAATAGATGTGAAAACATTTTTTTAAAAAATAGGAAATTGGAGGAAGAAATTTACATGGAACAACCCAAGGGTTTTGTGGTTCTGGTAAAGAAAAGAAGTCTGTAAACTTGTTAAGTCATTATGTGGACTAATAAAAAATGCTCAAATAATGACATGCGAAGTTTGACCAAACTATGTTGGCAAATGAATTCAAGATTAATGAATGTGATAAATGTTTTTACATTAAAGACACTCCAAATCACAAGGTCATTGTTTGTTTTTATGTTGATGACATGTTGATCATCAAAAAAGACATTTCTGACATAAATGCTACTAAGCATATGCTAGAAAGTAACTTCGATATGAAAGACATTGAAGTTACTGACGTGATTGAAAAGGTACTTGACAAGTTCAAGTATTTGGATTTCAATATTGTCAAGACTCCAATAAATGTGAGCTTTGTACTTCAAAAGATGAAGGCAAATGTGACTCACAATTGGATTATACTAGAGTATTGAGAAATATGATATATATCATGAAGTGTACGCGATCAGATATAGCATGTGCTATTAGTAAACTGAGTCGGTTCACAAGTAATCTCAATCAAACTCATTGGATGATAATGAAAAAAAGTTTTGAAATATTTAAAACAAACTTAAAAACTATTGTTTTGCATTATAATTAATATTCAATAGTATTGGAAGAATATAGTGATGCAAATTGAATCACCAGGTCAAATGAAGTAAAATCCACGAGTGGATATGTATTTACTCTTGGTGGAGGAGCAGTCTCTTGGAAATCTTTCAAACAGAAATGTATCGCTCGCTCTACTATGAAATCTGAGTTTATCACTCTAGATAAGGCCGGTGAAGAAGTTGAATGATTCCAAAATTTCTTGAAAGATTTTTGGCTCAAACCTTTTAGCTCCAGTATGCATACACTGTGAGAGTTAAATTTGCAATAGGTAGGGCATGGAGCATGATGTATTACGAAAATTCTCGTCATCTATGACGTAGGCATAATATCGTTAGAGAACTACTCTCTAGTGAAATTATCATAATTGACTATGTAAAGTCAAAGGATAATGTGACGGATCCACTTATAAAAGGCATAACTAGAGAGGAAGTTGATAGATTATCCAAGGGAATGAGACTATGGCCGAGGACAAGTCATTATGGCGATAACTCTACCTAGAAGACTAGAGATCCCAAGATCTAGGTTCAAGGAGATAAAACAAAGTCATTGATGACGGTTCAACTATTGTCAAAATTATTGTTTTATGGTCCATTCTCATGATAAGACAATGTTCAGTAACAAGGATAAAGGCATTTAGGACTTTTTTAATGGTTTTCTAAGTTTGATACAGGATATATCAAATGGTGTATCTACGGGATAATACATTTAGAAATCACCTATGTAAGTGTGAAGTGTAAGCCGCTTCAAGGAGAATCCGGTAAAGCCAATTCTCTACGCACTTATAAACCAAGACGTGTTCATGGTTGAAATGAACAAAACAATGAGAACCAAAACAGTTCAAGGGTTGTTTATGTGACTTATGTTGTCTAGGTATACACCAATGCTCGACGGTTCAAAGATATAAAATCTACCGATTGACCGAGCATATCTGATATATGTTCACTATAGAAAGTTCAAAGGGAAACCCACTTATCCAGATGCAATCAATCCTTACTTACGAATCACACAGTTTTTCATGCATATGTTTTAACAATAGTCATTCCCTATTCATGTGGGGGATTGTTGGGTTTTAAAGGTGTGAACAGGAAATGAAGGGTTGTGACTCTCCTGAAGGGTTGTGACCTTTATAAAAGGTTGTGTCCTTTCTAAAGGATTGTGACCGTTTGGAAGGTTGTGCCTTTTCCAAAGTGTTGTGACCTTTCTGAAAGGTTGTCTTCTTTTTCAAAGGGTTTGTGACCTTTACCCTTTGTTGGCTATAAATAGAGAGGCTTCCTCTCATTTTTCTGGATCAAATTCTTCCCTTCTTTTGCATACATTTCTTACAAAATAAAATCGATTGATCGTGTCTGTGTGTGTGATTCGTTGCTGTCATTTTGAGTTCGTTGAAATTATCGAAGTTTGAGGTACTGCTACTTCTTTAATGGTTAATCCGTTTTATCTTGGGAGGAATTAATCTGCAACCTCGGGTACTTGAGGTGATTAAATTCCTTAAGGACACACAGTGAATTATGTGAACTCGGATAGTTCTTTGTGTTTTTCTTTTCATCTTTTATTATTTCTGATTTGCTAATCTGAATACAGGAGATAACAGAAACATGGATGGGTGGTCTAGTTTAATATCACACTTGACTTGTGCGTAAACAAGACTTGTAGCTCCGCCCCTGTGTAATCCATTGGTTCATCCCAAAGACGCAAAGACTGTTTTTCCTCTTAGGGTTCCATCCCATGTCCTCGCAAATTGTGCCAAGCATGCAATGCAGCGATCGACACCTTATTTATCCACTATGTAGAAATAAGACGATCTCCCGTAGTACTTCCTATAAGAATATCTCTTCTTGTATTTATCCCACTCTGTTACGTCTTTCTCCATCATCTTTACGCTAGATAGCCTGTGTGAATTTTCCATCAAGGAGTTTTTCCAGCCACCGACACCTTATTTTCGATGGGTATAGATTAGCTATGCTTTCTGAGAAACCAATTATTGCAACTTGTGAAATCTGGGGATGAATGCATTCCCAAATATCATCAATTATTTACACATGAGATGATATATATCTATATATATATATATATATGCTTGCAAAAGTAATTGTTTTTTCTTACTCACCTATAAATTCTTCATATTTTGTTGATCCAAAAATGTGTTTGAGCTTTATCAATTCCCTTCAAACCAGCTAAATAATCACAACTCTGCTTACCTCCTCCTCCTTCAATTTTTTCCTCTACTTATGTTTAAATTCACAACTAAATATTTTTTTCTGATGAAAAACTCAACTTGTAATAGCCGTGTTCCATATACCAATTTCTCTTTCTGAAATTTGCTTCAAGGTTCATAACTAATCCCTGGCCTTTTTTCCGAAACCCCATCACAAAAGTAAAAACTTCTTCTTATTTAAACAAGGTAACTTGCCTTTTCTTTTTGTTAAGTTTTACATAAATAGTTAATATAGAAGAAACAAAAGATAAGTAATAGAGAGAATTTTAGGCGGCGTAAAATTGGGGTCTGCTACGTGTCTATTGAGTAGTAATAGTAAGACACGTAGCTAATATATATCAGCTTTTTATTTAAACTTTAATGACTAAAATACCTTTATTTAAAAAAAAATTGACAACTAAGGAACCATGTTGAAACTGTCTCTTCTACTATATAGATATAGAAAAGTGACAGTGGTATCAACATGTCTGTTATTTGTCCATAGAATTAAAATTAAGGACAATTTAGTAATTTAAGCCACGTGGCTTATATTCCAAGAGCCACCGCTTCACTCAAAAGAGGAGTTCAGTTGTTTCCTCTTCAGTGTCGTTGTTGTTCTCCTGTTCGAATTCACAGGTTAGCTCCTTTTGCAATCTTTGGCCCAAAATGCTTCTATTTTTGCTTAGTATATGTGTGTGATGATCTTCCATCTAAAATTTAGAAGTTATTTTTTTAGTACATGTGTGTGATTTGATATTGTTGGGTGGAACATGGACTTCCTTAAACTCTCCCTATAACTATTTTCAGCAAATTGAGACCCAGTTCATGTGTTTTAGGGTTAAGGGAGTACAAATTGTCGCATTCAACCTAACGTGGATGACAAATTGGGTTTCACTTACATTAGTTTTTTGGACAAATTAAAAAGAAAAGTGTGGCGCATAAATTAAAATTGAGGGAGTATGAATTATTAATTCTATTCTTAGATGAACTTAATTCTCCGTTTCATCATTAGCTTCTTGTGCAAATGTTTTTCTATCAGCATAGTGTTTCTTATTACTATAATTTTTCGGAGATTAATTAGGTTATTTAGATTCAAATGTTTTGAAGTTAAATTCTACAATTGTAGTTAAGAGAAGGGATTTGGCTTTGAAACAAAAAACTAACAAGAAAGAGATCATCAATGACAAAATTAATAGGGAAAATTGGCTTATTACGTCCAAAAATAGAAAGCTCCTGAAGGTTTTGATTTCCTACTTCCTCCTCTTAAAGTTCAATTGGAAGTCAAAGTAAGCGGATTGCCAACTCTCTGGCCCCACCTCAAGATTTTCCCTTTTCAATAGATAATATTAAAATCCACCTTTTCCTAAAGAACTTTGTTTAATTGAGTACAACAACATACTTAATGTAATCTCACAAGTGGGTGTGGATCGGATAAAATAGAACGTACGAAGATTTTATCCATATCTTATCTTAAGAGGAAGAGATGTTGTTTTCAATAGACCCTCGGCTCAACAAAAAAGCATATCAAAGAAGGAGGAGAACAATTTTTGCAGTATACAGAAGACGAAGCTATAATCTGCACAATTGATCCCGCTATCTGTGGGCTTGAGCAGGTGAAGGATTTGGTTGTGGAAGGAGTAGATGTTACTTGGGTAAGAATATGTCATAAAGCATGTAAGTGGCATCATACTGTTAATTGAGAGAGTTTGGAGGTTGAATAAGTATCCAACATGATGGATACTTAAGGTAAAGTGATTCATATGGGAGACTTTGGTGGTGGGTGGGTTCATCGGCTAATGCCGAGGTATATATTTTTTATAAAAATTTGGTATAACAATCTATTCCATGAAGTTGTGTAAAATTAAGAGTTTGTATCTTTTATACCGTAGTCTGATTTATAAGTTAAATCTTCATGTCTAATCATAAGATGTTTTCATTTAACAGTAGTAGCTGGTTTTCTGAATCTGAATTAACAAAATTTACTTCTTACTTTGTTCTGGTATTTTCGACTGCGGTTGAAATCACTTTTGCTGTTATTTTTGGATGTTGCTACAACTGTTTTATGATGTTATGGTATTGGTAATTAGTTCAAAATATTGTTACAAATCAAAATTTCAATACGCTTAACTTATAAGCTGTCACATGACAGAAAGATTACTGCCTGCTTTTCTATGCATTATTCATTACTTTCAGAATCTATCTGATTCATCTATTTTTATTTCTTTAGATTGAGTAATTTTTAAGTTTATTTTTTTCTTCTACAAAATTCAAAGTGGCTTAATTGATGGTTCATCTGTACATGTGTGATGCCACCTTAAGGACAAGGTTGAGCCACAAGGACTATATACTTTTGTCCCTCTTGAAAGAGAGAAGATTATACATGTTGAGATCTGTTGTATCTATTTCTACTTTTAATTGTGATGACTTTTTTTTTACAGGATATTGACAATTAAATGGCATAATACTTGAAGAGGCTTGAGAGAAATGAAATATTTTTGAATTTAGAGAATGTTGGTTTCTTGAAAGATGTATAATTAATAGCGCCAAGTAGCAGGAAGTGGTTATTGGCAGCCCTTCCGCTCCATTTTTGTTTCAGAGGAAAACTCGAATAGTAGCAGGGCAATAACTATAGGTTTGCTTGATTGCAAATTTGATGAAACTTAAATTATCACATATTCTTTAGTGATTGTGTATCTTATTCACATGTTTAATCAAGTTTGATGAAAATATATGGACCTGTTTGTTTGAAATTTTATTCTCCGTAAATAATTGGTTGTGTTGCATACCTCAATACGATCCTCTATTACTTCTCAAAATTGCTTATTTGATGTGAAACTATCACACCTTATCTGGAATCAACTTGCCTCTTCTTAAGCCAACCTTATCACTTGATGCACTCTACTTTATTTGCAAATAAAATATTATGCAGCCACCAAAAATCATTTGAAAACATGCTATAACACAGAAGTGTTGGGTCCGTGCTTGCACGGGCGAATTAGTCTAGTTTTACAATAATCTACAGTAAAGATTCATCGATTGCAGATTTGCTTGATTTAAATGTCATTTGAAATTTAGATGACAATGATTAAATGGATCTGAAATATTTTTAAACATTATGTCTAGTGGCAACAAATAAAATAATTACAAATAAAAAAGATATAGAGATGCTTGAATAAGGCTTCGTATTCCATGTGTTGGATTCTTTGATTCTAACTTTGGGATAAGAAAGTTACAAATAGGAAAAAAGAAGAAGTTGTGACTGGATATTGAATTAATTAGTTGAAACATAGTATATGATATTAATCTATTACTTGTCTATCCAAGATTAATTTTCTTATGTGTTACCATATAGAGTAGGAATACAATCCAAGTAAATACCCAAAGAAGAAAAAAGAATGTTCATAAAAAGCACTAAGCACTACCAGTAGTAGTAATTTTTATCATCATTTATGAGAAACCTCTTTTTATCTTTTAAAAGAAAGATAGGTGTTTAAATTGGACAATTATTTAAGTTGAACCTGAAGTCCGAAGATTACTTTTTTCGTTCACTTTTACATGTCATATCTGAATTGACATGCTCATTAAGAAAATAATAATTGATATGGTTATTTTATCATTTTAGCCTTATTAATTGATGGTCTTAAAAAATAATTTGGAGAATATAAGTGATTAATGCTGACCGCTAAGGATAAAATATGAAAAAAAAATAGTATCGAAAACTCACTTAAACTATCTCTTTGTTAAGTTTCATAACTAAACTATTAGGAGTGTGACCTAATCTATCACTTATAAGTTTGAGAAATATATTTCTCTCTTTTATTACATTCTCTTCGTGTGTACTATACTCTCCCTTTTGTTTAAAAAAATTGTCGCATCACACTTCCCAAGGACAAAATATTTCACCTCCAAAAAAAAATAAAAATTATTAATATTACTTAAAGTTAAAGACTAAAGTATTGCTATGAAAAAATTATAAAATAAAATGTAAAATATTTTTCTTACCCTACTCCACCACTTTCTCTCACCTACCCACCTACGCCCCCCCCCACAATTTTCTTAGTTTTTTTAAAAAGAAATTTATAAAAGTTTTTTTAAAAAAAAATTCTTACTTCATCCCCCGCCCCCCTATTGTTTTTTTTTTTAAAAAACTATTCCACCCCATTCAACCGTCTACTTTCAATTTTTTTCTTGTTTAATTTTGTGTTAGATATATACATATGTTTGAAGAAAAATATATTTTATTTGCCACAAGATTTTTTTTAAATAAAACTTTTATTTTTATTATATTCGGTATGCAAGTAGAAAAAATATTTTCCTAAAAAATATATGTACATATCTAACATAAAAGGAAAAATGTAGAAATATAAATAAATTAGAGTGAAGGGTTAGATGGGGTGAGGTAATTTTTTTTTTTTAATTTTAAATAAAAATAACATCAAAAAAATTGAAAAGGAGTTGATGGC
>NW_006239702.1:0-23359 GCF_000226075.1 Solanum tuberosum | reverse complement strand
TATGGGGGTAGGAGGTGGAAAATATTTTAAATTTTATTGTCGGGTGGGAGGGGTTATAATGGAGAAAGTGTATTACACACACCATTGATATGTATAATACTTATTAAAAAATAATTATCTTTTTTTGATATGCTAAAAATGATAAGTGAAAGTTTATTTTTGGAATAATGAACAACTAAAAGTGAACGGACAAGTAATATCCAACGTTGAAGTACAGAAAATTGGGGAGTAGATGTTGAGTGTTGATTGTTTGAATATGAACTTCATTTTAAAAATAAAATTGGAAGTTTTTGCAATGTCTAAAATTTATATGAGTGAGAACCAACACTTCATTTGATGTAAACCTTCAGAGTAGAATTTCGATATATTAGTACCTAAAATCAACTTGAAAAAAGTATTTTTAGTGAAAATACCATTGCAAACGAGAATGTTATCAAGCACACGCAACAACCAGGGTCATAACATAGAGCAAATAAATGAAGAAAACTAATGAGAAAACTCAGGTCACAAGAAGAAGAATTTCTAAAACTGACCAAATATCATGAACAAACAATGTTATCAATTTTGTTTTTTGTTTTTGAAAATCTATGGCCAAAAGCATTTTGATTTTTTATTTTTACTTAGGGAAAAGGTACAAGTACCCCCCTAGACTATGACCGAAATCTCAAAGACACATATTAACTAAACTAAGGTCGTATTACCCCCCTGAGTTTATTTTTTTTGTAATTTTGTGCACCTTTTTGACTTACGTGGCATCCAAATATCTCCCACGCGCCTCAATTGTGTTGAGTCACGGCGTGTGCCACGTAAGACAAATGGTGTACAAAATTACAAAACAAATAAGTTCAGGAAGGTAATAGTACCTTAGTTTAGTTAGGGTGTGTCTCTGGAATTTCGGTCATAGTCTAGGGAGTACTTGTGCCGTATTCCTTTTATTTTTTTAACTTTGAAAAATAACTTTTGTTATTTCTTAGTGTTAGGAATTTTCGGTATACAAATATTATGTAATATCTAAAATATTCCCAACACCGAAAAACTTATGTTAATTTCTTCCAAAGACTTGGTCAATCCATCAAAGGTTACTTGCTTTGAGATATGTTGTATCAAAATGGGTTATTATACGATATGTCAAAACACAACTCGTCCAAGTTTACAAAGTTCGATTTATTTGTTTCTTAACTGTATTTTATTTATTTACTTAATAATTTTTTTCTTTCTTATAATTATTTATATAATATTAAACAAATAAAGTCTCTTAAAAAAAATATTTAACAAGCTATATTATAGATTAATTCGCGCATTATATTTAGTTCAAACTATTTTAATTTTCGAATGAGTTGAATTCAACTAGTCAATATAAGATAACTCATATCGAATTAGACAGATTATTCTTTTATGTCCAAATTACCATACCTATGCCCTGACAACCAAAGTGACGTCTACATCATGACATAATCTTGGCTTAGTGGAATAAATTCTAAATCTAAAGTGAAAAAAATGACAAACGCATCTATATTATTCCACACTTTTTTTAATGGTAAGAACAACTCAACGAAGTTTGACATTGATGCTAAAAATAACTTATTTTTAGAAGCACTTATTTAGAATGACTTTTTAGAAAAGTGTTTTTGAAAAAAAGTAACTTGTGTTTGGCTAATTCATTTGAAAAGTGATTTTCATAAGCAAATTACGTTTGACTAATATTTTTTACCTCAAATTACAAAAAAAGACAATTAAAATGTACTTCTAATATTAAAATTATTTTATAGAGAGAAACTATTATAAATATCTATAAAAAAAATTTAAAAATTAAGTTTTACATATTTAAATTTTCAATCAATATTATATCTTTTTTGGGAGGCTAAAATCTTTAATTTTTTTCTTTTTTCTAATCTTGTAAAAATATTATTGTTACCTTTTTTCTAATTCTACAAAATAATACATAAAATATTATATAATATATAAAATAATAATATTCAAATATTTATATGAAAATATTATAAATTATTATTATTGTCATATCAATTAAAATATATCTCTAAAAAAGAAAATTGTGACGAGTAAAAAGAATGGGAAGGATTAAGGAGGTATCATTTGGAATGACAATATAAGAGTAGTCATAATATTCCTTTCATTTTAGTTTGACCCTTCACATACAAGACTACATAACCTTAGAAAAAGCTACGTTATTCGTTATACTGTTAGACAAATGTGACAAAATAAGATCATATTTTGTTAATTCATCCAATTCGTTCATATTTTAATGAGTTAAATGATCAGTTTAGACAGGTCAAACTTGAAATTCATTCACTATTTAACTCGTAAAAATATGAATGATTATAAATAAAATATGACTAGAAGTGGTCTTGCTATATACGATGTATTTCTGACCCTAAGTATTCCACGATGCTTTTCCAGTTGCTACTTTGACGAAACAATTCTAATTAAGTTCGTACTTTGCATTGTTTCAAAAAATTCAATTCATTATAACTGATAAGTTTAATTTGTCCTTCAATTGTGAGTTTTAGGCTGAAAACATTTTTTAACTATGACTCAAACTTAAAGTACATCCTTATATTACTGTAGTAAATAAAAAAACATCCCTTAACTAATTCAAAAATTGCAATAATCTATTCTCGTGTTTTAATTATTTAATATAACGAGTGTGTTTTAGACTGAAAACATCCTTAGAAATTAATTAATCACACTCGTCAATTATATTAAACAATTAAAACACACTCGCTAAGGGATTAAACCGTTAAGGGGTATTTTTTTTGTTTACTATAGTAATACAAGGATGTACTTTAAGTTTGGGTCATAGTTCAAGAATGTTTTTAGCCTAAAACTCTTTCAATTGTCACACTGTCTTTTTTAGTTGGTTAAAATATAATCTTTAATTAGAGACCAATAATTTAAAAATCTAAGAACAAATAAATAAAAAAATTAGTTGTAATTGAATTTTAATCAATTTAGTTTTACTTTCTTTTTCTTTTCATCAAAATTGTAATTAAAACTTATAACTAATTATTTAGTCAATAAGTAAACTCTAATTCTTTTTTTATGTAAAGCTACTAAAAGCGAAAAGGGCTTCATAAAGATTTTAAAAAAAAAAACAAACTTGTTTGATTTTGCTCTCCATTTTTCATATCTCATTGTTATTGTTGTCGTCACCAGAGATTTGTGAAATCTTGAAGCATAAGAGTGATTTGATTCTAACCTTAATTTTATCTCCTTTTTTCTTCTCAATATGTTCACTTCATATTAAATTAAACATGAATATCAAAACAAAATATTACGCAATTTAATTTTTTTAAAAATTGATACATTTATTTGTTAAAAAGAATTTAATTATTTATATCATGTAGTTTGATCTAAAAAAAATTAGTGTACCTAATCGTCAATTATTTTTTTTCACCTATGTAATCTTTGAACTTCCTTCGTAAATTTTTTGGCTTCGCTGTTAACTTCAGATAGACACTTGGCTCAATTAAAACATATAAAAATTAAGTCAAGGTCAAATTCATCAAATTCACAACTCAAGATCAAGATCACCAGATTCAAAAACAAGCTCAAAAGACCTTGAATTCAGGTACAAGTTGAGATCAAACCCATCAAATTCACAAGTCAAGATTAAATTCACCAAATTCAAGATCAAGCTCAAATACCTTCGAATTTTTATTTGAAAAGAAGAATTCACTACACCAAAAATAACTTTTAGCGACAATAAATGTACACATTAACAAAGAGTGCTAAAACCTTTTACCAACATTAGTTGGTTGTCATTGGATCCAATGTCACTATAGGCTTTAGGACATTTACAAAGAGTGATAATTGCAACTAAAATTACATGTTTAGCGGCAATTAAGCTATTGCCGCTAATTAAATGTCGCTAAAGATTATTTTTGATGTAGTAATTAGAGGATTCATAGAGATTGTAATATTCATACTTGAAATAAAATACTACGATTATTACAATATTTTTCAGTCTTGATTACTATTTTCTCGACGCAAATTTATCGTCAACACAGTCACATCTCATTTAGCACGAATTCGCTTCATATTGTTCCTCCTATTTCAGTTATATAACAAGTCCAAATGACATTATGACCACCGCTTTAGAATCTCGATAATTCCTCCTAGGGGTGGCAAAGTCAAACTCAACCCGCCCAACCCATTTAGGTTTGGGTTGGTTATTGACCCGCCCATTTGTTAGCTAAACTCATCTCAATCCAACCCATTTCAACCTATTAAAAATTGGGTTGATATGTCACCTAAATTGATTTTTGTCACGACCCAAAATGGTCGTGATGACACTTGTCTATTCCCACCAAGACAAGTCAACCTCAACCCAACAAAACGAAAGAAAAGTGGAATTACAGTAAAAACAAGAACAAGATAAAGCGGAAAAATTATTCTTCTATTTAAACCCTCAAAATATGATTGTCACGTGTACAAGCACACTAAATACATAAGTACATAATTAACAAATAAATACAAGTCTCAATCTTTGTTTCTCAAATAGAACAAAGTGTAAGAAAGGAAAAAGAGGGCTCGAAGGATAACAAGCAGCTACCTCTTCAAGTCCTTGACAAGCCTCAAGATCGAAGAAAGAGAAAGAGATCATACATGTATGGGCTCGGAACCTACACAAGTGTAGAAGCAAGGGGTGAGTACCAACAACACGGTACCCAACAAACAATCTACTAAACAAAGCAACTAGCTAGAAATTGAATACCACTTACACTCCAACCAAACCTCCTCAAACAACAACCTACACATAAATCATCCCAACCTACCAGTTCTACAATACAAGGCTCACAAGGTCCAATATTCACAATTCAACAATCAAACAAATCAAATAAGTCAATATCAAAGTCAAGTAGTTCGTTAACACAGAACGAGCATATCAATCTCAAGTATCAAGCAAGTCACACATAACCATCAAAGCATCAAGTCATATAGTAAATCTCTCTCTGAAACCATTTCCCATTGGCACAATATCACTGGTTGGAATCAGTTCCCATCGGCTTTATATCAAATCACTAGCTGAAACCATTTTGCATCGGCCTTATATCAAATCACTAGCTGGAACCATTTCCCATCGGCTTTATATTAATCATAGCTGGAACTATTTATCATCGGCTTTATATTAATCATAGCTGGAACCATTTCCCATCGGCTTTATATCAAATCACTAGCCGGAACCATTTTCCATCGACTTTATATCACTAGCTGGAACCATTTACCATCGACTTTTCATCACATGCATCATCATGATGTTCACAGTCAATGCATACAAGCAATAACACACCACACGGAAGAGACAACAAATCATACAATTCAAGTCCACATTCATGCTTTCAAGTATTTCATCATTCAATATACAAGGGTTACATTAAGGCAATTCACATCACCATGTTCAACACTTAGCCCTTTTCATTTCAACCTTTTTTTATTCATTTAGATGTAACAAGTGGACAATTTAACCCTTCTCCTCATCCTTATTACTTCCAACACACAAAAAACGAAGGAAGCATACAAATTCAACTAGAATACAAGGTTTAGGAAGCCACTTGCCTTAAATCAATCAACAATCACTCTAAGAGTTGAGTCTTCCCTTCCGAACCACTTTCGAAGCCACATAATCTATAATAATCAAGTATTTACAATAAATTTCCATAAACAACAATACACAGATCAATCTTCTTTTAAGGTGGGTCAATCAACAGAAAACTCAATTCTAAAATTAAGGTTTGAATCCAAAATTTAATACTTCAAAACATTACTCAAGGCTTGTCACGACCCAGGGTACCCCTTAGACGTAACACGACATACTTGAACCCGAAGGGGTCGCATACAAGCCCTTAACATAATCATACACATAAAGCCATAAGAATGATGAGAAAAATTTAAAACTTTTACAATTGAAGTCAACTACTTTTTCATAAACAAAAATAAGAGTCTAGACTTGTCTCATTCACAATCTAGTACAATAGAGAGTACAAATAGGGTCAAAGTCCTTTACATCAATAAAGTCTCAAAAATGGGAAGTACAATAGAAACTAGAAACAATAACATCTTGTCCTCGAACTTGAGACTCACAAAGCCAATGGAATAGTCAACCCAAGCTTCACTTGAAGGAAGTTGAAGTACGTCTCAACGATCGAAACCTACACTCATAGTAGATGTAGAAGAAATGGGTTAGCACATAAAGTACTAAGTATGGAAGCATGCATAAAATCCTTGAAATATGACTAAAAGGACATTTTAGTTGAAAAGTATGCATTTGTCAAGTTTGGAAATCAACATGCACTTTCAATGTAAAAAGACAAGCCATAATCACATTTATGCTCATAACATAGTAGAACAATTACCTTAGCAACCCCTTAGGAACACTTGTGCAATGTATGGTTGGCATCCCATAATACCAACCATACTAAGCACTCATTTGAAGCTACCTTAGTCATACATAACATCTTTAGACCTCATCATAATCAATAGTCATAAATAAGGAAATAGTCATGTACATTACTTGAACATAAGGAAAGTCATTCATAGCAACTATCCATTCAACATACATATATACATTCATGTCTCATCATAGCATAAAGAAAACCATCCCATAACACATTACTAAGTCCACTTGTGCAATTTAAAGTGAAGTCCCATACCCCTGCTCTTACTAAGTAAACTCATCAAGAAGTCATAAGTATAGTTCATATCATATTCATTATCTTGTCATATAGGGAAGAATATCTATAATTGACATAGACCATGTGAGCTACATGGAATTCGGTGTCATGTAACCCCACACCGAAAGAAGGTGTCCTACTTGCCTAAGTTAGAACTAACATGTTTATCTTTTAGGTGGATCCACTAGCTAAAGACCTATGTGGGCACATAGTTAAGGGATATGAAGATTGCTTCTAGAAACCCGACCTATAGTATTGGCGGAGGAATTCCCATCTCATGAGAATAATCAAGATGACCCGGCCTATTGTATTGACGGGAGGGCCTCTACCTTATTGACCATATCCTCTCAGTGCTAAGCATTATTTCCCAAATTATACATAGTTAGTCTTGAATTGCATTAACATGTGTGAAGGAACACTTTGCCCTTCATTCAATACAACTAATAAAATAGCTCATAGATTCAATAAAGTGAGAATGTACTTTCAACCTTAGAATCAACATTACCATGTGAGTAAACCTTTCACATTATGGTTCATAGTGTTTCATGAGAATAGCCTTTCAATCAACACAACAACATTATCATCATCCTAGACAATTCATACATAATCAAGTGTAAGGGTAAAGGAAGAATGACCTTTCAACAATACCTCAATTTACACAATAATCATAGGATATTCACTTTCTAAGTGAATCATGAGTTCATATACAACATTCATAAACATATACAAACCTTCATAACTTACCCTTCAAGGGTCATGAATCATGTCACACAATCACACCTAGAAATACTACATTAGGCATGAATAAAACAAGATTCAATAACTACAATACTATAGAAACAATTCATAGTATTCACCTTGCATCAATACACCTATCATAATTCATAAATTTGGGGTCATGGGGTAATTCATGGGTTCATGGGGAATTTTACAATTAAAATCACCATTAAACATCAAAGCCTCCATAATATAAGACAATTAACATAATGAAATCTTTTTTAGGAAGAACCTATGGCTAGATTTAAAACCCTAGTTTTTATTGATGAATCTATCAATTTGAAATTGGAGTTGAAGGGCTTTATGGAAGGAAACTTTCCATAAATCAAGACTCACATACCTTAATTAAAGCTTTGCCCACGAATTGGAGTTGAGAAGATGGATTGAGCCCTATTCTTCAAGTTCTTGTTGTTCTTCAATGGAGGAACTCTAGAGAGAGAAATATTGGAGAAGAGAGGATTTTGGGGAAATATTTGTGTGTTGTGAATTAATGAGTAAAATTAGGTGAGTTTGACTTAAAAATAACTTATATAGTACCCCTAAAAACACCCAAAATGACCTCACTTTGATTGGACTTAAAAAGGAAAAGACTCAATTGACCCTCATTTAAAGACCATGCCTAGGTGTCACAAGCACCTTCACGAGCCGTGGTGAGGACCACGACTCGTGGTCCTTCTCGTGAAGGTTTGGGGTAGTAACCCCTCTAAGGTGGCATGAGGCTTTCAAGCCCAAGACATCACCATGAGGGGCTCCACGAGCCGTGGTCCCTCTCGTGGTCCTTGAGACAGTAGCATCGCCACTTAGGGGCCTTTTGCTCATTGCCTAAGGCAACTCTACGAGAACCTCCAATGGTCGTGGTCATGACCATGGACCATGGTGATGGCCGTGGAAGTTGAGGCAGTAGCTTGGGAAAATGGTGGCCACATTTTCATGGCCAAGGCAAGACCGCAAGCTGCTTTTATGAGCCGTGGTGAGGACTACAACTCGTGGTCCCACTCGTGAAGGTGGGAAAGTAGTTACAAGCTAGGGGTAAGCCTTGGCCTTTGGCCTTGGTTTGGCCTCTTTGCCTTGCACTTGCCCCTTTGGCCTTGACCCTCATAACCTTCATTTATGGTGTTTATCCTTATGTTTAGGCTCTAGTTTAACCTACCATTTTCCGGAGTGTTACATTATCTCTCCCTTGGGAACATTCGTCCTCGAATGACAATTTAGACACCTTACGGAAATAAATACTCAAGACTAACAGCCCATCATGCATACAACATAACAAAATGCACAATTTATAGGAGGAAACATCAACTCCTTCTCAAGTCATAAATAATGCATTTACAAGGAAGTAGGAGCTTTATCCACAACCCAAGATGCACAAAACTCATCATTTCATATCATCTTAGGAGGAACTACCTTCTCCAATTCAAAGTAAGTTCAACACAACAATAAGGAGCCAATATGCCATTTCATCAAAGCATAACTAAGCATGTTCAACACAACGTCTCATGAAGTCAAATATGCAATCATCATACTAAAGTGCAAACCAACATTAGGAACATATTAGCCATGAAAACTCAATTTATACTAAATTATGAATTATCACAAGAACCTGCATATTATAAGGAAATCATAAAGAATACTCATAGCACAAATGATTTCCAAAGCACCAAACTCAAGAAAACTACTTACCTCAAGTTGGGATAGGAGTAGAAGGAAAAAGTTGAGGATAACGGGACTTCATATCGACCTCAGCCTCCCATGTAGCACCATCAACTAAGTGATTCCTCCATAAGACCTTAACGGAGGCTACTTCCTTATTTCTCAACCTCTTCACTTGCCGGTCCAAGATCTTAACCGGGACTTCTTCATAAGAAAGGTTTTCATTAACTCCTAAACCCTCTAAAGGAAGGATGGATACCAGATCACCAATGCACTTCTTGAACATGGAAACATGAAACACAGGGTGAACCGAGGCAAACTCATTTGGCAAGTCTAATTCATATGCAACTTTCCCAACATGTTTTAAGATTTGGTATGGGCTTACATACGAGGGGCTAAGTTTCTCCATCTTACCAAACCTTATCACACCTTTCATAGGTGAGATTTTCAAGTAGACCCAATCACCAACCTCAAATTCAAGATCCCTCATTCTAATATCGGCATAAGATTTTTGCTGACTTTGGGCTGTCTTCAACCTTTCTCTAATGATTCGGACTTTTTCAATGGCATCATAAACTAGTTCGGGACCAATTAGAGCAAACTCATCTACTTCAAACCAACCAACCAGAGATCTACATCTCCTACCATATAGTGCTTCAAACGGAGCCATGACAATACTTGAGTGGTAACTATTGTTGTAGGCAAATTCTATCAATGGGAGATGGTTGTCCCAATTACCCTTGAAATCAATTACACACGCCCTCAACATATCCTCTAAGGTTTGAATGGTGCGTTTTACTTGATCATCCATTTGAGGGTGGAAAGCGGTACTAAGTTTAACATTGGTACCAGGCTCTTCTTGGAAAGCCTTCCAAAAATGAGAAGTAAATTGAGTACCCCGATCCGAAATGATAGACAAAGGAACCCCATGCAACTTCACTATTTCCTTGATGTACAACTTAGCATAGTCTTCCGCCAGAAAAGAAACCTTGACGGGAATGAAGTGGGCTGATTTAGTCATCCTATCAGCAATGACCCATATAGAATCATGTTGCCTTCTAGTACGAGGCAAACCCACAACAAAGTTCATATTCACCTCCTCCCACTTCCAAGTGGGAATATTTATATTTTGGAACAAACCTCCCAGTTTTAGGTGTTCGGCCTTAACTTGTTGACAATTCAGACATTTGGCCACAAAACTCGCTATATCATTTTTCATACCATTCCACCAATAAACTTCCCATAGATCATAGTACATCTTGGTGGCTCCCGAATGAATAGAATATCATGAACCATGAGCCTCCTTTAAAATTTGCTCTCTCAAGCCATCAATATCCGAAACACATAATCTACCTTAGTACCTAAGCACCCCATCTCCCCCTTGGGAGAAAGCCTCCACAGACTTGTTGAGAATCGATTCTTTCAACTCCATTAGTAGGGGATCAAGGTGTTGCTTAGACTTTACATTAACAACAAAAGACGATTCAAAACTGTGATGGACCATGAAACCACCCTTGATGGAATCCACTAGTTGGACACCCAACCGGGCCAACCTATGCACATCACGAACCAATTCCTTCTTCTCATCTTCTACATGAGCCACACTACCCATGGACATTCGACTTAAGGCATCCACAACTACATTAGCTTTGCCGGGGTGGTAAAGGACACTCATGTTGTAATCCTTTAAAAGTTCTAACTATCTTCTTTGTTGGAGATTCAAGTCATTTTGGCTAAACACATATTGAAGACTCTTGTGGTCGGTGAAAACATCTACATGGACCCCATATAAGTAGTGCCTCCAAATTTCTAGGCAAATACCACCGCCGCTAGTTCGAGATCATGAGTCGAATAATTCTTTTTATGTACCTTGAGTTGTCTCGAAGCATAGGCAATCACCTTACCATGTTGCATAAGGACACATCCCAAACCCACTCGAGAAGCGTCACAATATACCACAAACCCATCGGTAGCCTCCGTTAAGGTCAACACCGGAGCGGATGTAAGTCTATCCTTCAATTCTTGGAAGTTTTTCTCACAAGCCTCCGACCACACAAAGTTAGCTTTCTTTTGAGTCAAGGCCGTTAATGGAGAAACAATTGAGGAGAAACCCTCAACAAACCTCCTATAGTAGCCGGCCAATCCCAAAAAGCTTCTAATATCGGTAGGAGTTAGAGGTCTAGGCCAACCGCCTCCGTCTTCTTCGAATCTACCTCAATACCCATGCCCGACACAATATGACCAAGTAAGGCAACCGACTTTAGCCAAAACTCACATTTACTAAACTTAACATATAATTGGTGGTCTTTAAGGACTTGCAATACTGTCCTCAAATGATCCTTATGTTCACCCTCACTCCTTGAATAGATCAAAATGTCATCAATAAAGACGATCACGAATGAATCAAGATATTGCCTAAACACTCTATTCATTAGGTCCATGAATTCCGTCGAGGAATTTGTTAACCCAAAAGAAATAACCATAAATTCATAGTGACTGTACCGGGTCCTAAAGGTCGTCTTAGGAATGTCAACCCCTCTTACCCATAGTTGATGGTAACCCGAACGAAGATCTATCTTGGAGAAAAAGTTAGCCCCTTGAAGTTGGTCAAACAAATCATCAATTCTAGAAAGTGGATACTTATTCTTTATAGTGACCTTGTTCAATTGGCGGTAATCAATACACATCCTAACAGACCCATCTTTCTTATTTACGAACAATACCGGAGCACCCCATATAGATATGCTTGGTTGAATAAAACCATTGTCTAACAAATCTTTGAGTTGCTTCTTCAACTCTTTCAATTCGGCCGGAGCCAGTCTATAGGGATGGATGGAGTTGAGTATCCAGAAAATGATCAATGCCAAACTTTATTTCCCGTTCGGGAGAAATACCGGGCAAGTCATCGCGGAAGACTTCCGGATACTCTCTCACTACGGGGACCGACTCTAAAGAAGGGACATTGGACTCAATATCCATAACCCTAACAATATGATACATGCACCCCTTGGAGATCATTTTTCTTACTTTTAGACATGAAACAAATTGACCTCTAGGAATAGAATTCCCCCATTTCTACTCTAAAATTGGCTCATTTGGAAATTGAAATTTTACTACCTGAGTTCTACAATCAATGGAAGCATAACAAGCATGAAACCAATCTATACCCAAAATTACATCAAAGTCTAACATATCTAATTCTACCAAATTAACCAACCTTACGAGACAAAGAAATAGGACAACTCCTATAAACTCTTTTAGCCACAACGGAGTCACCAACCGAGGTAGAAACCGAAAAAGGCTCTATTAGGGTTTCGGGGAGTACATCAAATTTCATAGCCACAAAGGGTGTAACAAAAGACAAAGTGGCACCGGGGTCTAATAATGCATAAACATTAATGGAAAAGACTTGCAATATACCTGTTACAACAACCGAGGAGCTCTCTTGGTCACCTCGTGATTGAAGAGCATATAAGCGATTATTCTTAGGAGCATCAGAATTTGAACCACTAAGAGGAGCTTGATTACCCTCTTTTCCCTTGGCCGTACAGGTTGGACAATATTTTAATTAATGCCCACTTTTTCCACATCCATAGCACACACCCAAACCGGCAATACATTTTCCCTCATGCTTCTTACCACACTTGGCACATGTAGGCCTCTCCCTGAATGATCCACCCCTATTGCCTCCTTGAGGCTTAGGGTTAGACACCCTATCTTTATTGGTCTTTGGAGCACTAGAGGAGCTTTGGTTGGAAAACCTCTTCTTGAACCTTGGTCCATTTTGACCCTCAAACCTACCCTTAGAAGAACTTCCATCATCGGTCCTCGCCCTCTTTACCTCTCTATTCTTCTTCCTAAGCCTTGTCTCCTTAACTTGTTGAGCATACACCATTAGATATGAAATGTCCATATTATCATGAAGCATTGCCGCACGACATTCTTCCTCAATTGAGTCGGACACACCTGTCACAAATCGGCTCATGTCATCTCTAGGATTAGACACTAAAGATGGGGCATATTTGGACAACTTAGTAAATTTCAAGGAGTATTCTTGGACACTCTTACCTCCTTGACGAAGGTTGACAAACTCCTCAACTTTGGCTTTTCTCTTCTCACGAGGAAAGAACCTATCAAGGAATGCCTTCTTGAATACCTCCTAACTTATGGGACCCGCTCTTATAGCCCTATTATCCTTCCATTGAGTAAACCATACTTGGGCCACATCTTTCAATTGATACCCCGCTAGTTCAGCTTTCTTAATAGAAGTCACCCCCATAACATCCAATATCTTGTAGACCTCTTCCACAAACTCTTGAGGATCTTCATTCACTTTAGAACCAAAGAACATAGGAGGGCTCATTCTTGTGAAGTCTCTAAACTTTGAAGCCATGGTGCTCAGATTAGGATTCATATGGGTCCCAACTTTCCTATTTTTTTTGCCGTCATGGCTTAGGCTTGAATGGTCACGACTTGAGTTTGAGTTGTCATGAGTTGAGTCAATGTTTGGAGATCCGCCCTTATTTCTACATTAGTCATAGCCCCTTCATCATTAGGAGCTCGAGGATCTTGAGGAGCTTGGGGAGGAACTCCCTCATTCACATCTTCCTTGCATTCCCTCTTCTTGTATTCATTGACTATAATCATAAGAGAAGGGTTAGGAAAAGGACTTCATAGAGTTAGGACTCCAATGCATGACTAAAGAGTAATGAAAGAAATAAAAGTTCCTAAACATCTCATAGCCTCTCATTCATAAGTGTGGCGCGCTTCACACTCATGAATAAGACTCTATTAGACGTGGTTCATGAGACATCAACCTAAATATCATCCCAAAATCTTATGCTCTGATACCTAGTTTGTCACGACCCAGGGGTACCCCTAGACGTAACACGACGTACTTGATACAAGCCCTTAGCATAATAATACACATAAAGCCATAGAATGATGCGGAAAATTTAAAACTTTTACAATCAAAGTCAACTAGTTTTTCATAAACGAAAATAAGAGTCTAGACTTGTCTCATTTACCATCTAGTACAATAGAGAGTACAAATAGGGTCAAAGACCTTTAAATCAATAACGTCTCAAAAATGGGAAGTACAATAGAAACTAGAAACAATAACATCTTGTCCTCGAACTTGAGGACTCACCAAGCCTAGGGAATAGCCAACCCAAGCTTCACTTGAAGGAAGTAGAAGTACGTCTCAACGATCGGAACCTACACTCATAGTAGATGTAGAAGAAATGGGTTAGCATATAAAGTACTAAGTATGGAAGCATGCATAAAATCCTTGAAATATTACTAAAAGGACATTTTAGTTGAAAAGTATGTATTTGTCAAGTTTCGAAATCAACATGCATTTTCAATGTAAAAGACAAGCTATAATCACATTTATGCTCATAACATAGTAGAACCATTACCTTAGCAACCCCTTAGGAACACTTGTGCAATGTATGGTTGGCATCCCATAATACCAACCATACTAAGCACTCATTTGAAGCTACCTTAGTCATACATATCATATTTAGACCTCATCATAATCAATAGTCATAAATAAGGAAATAGTCATGTAAATTACTTGAACATAAGTAAAGTAATTCATAGCAACTATCCATTCAACATACATGCATACATTCATGTCTCATCATAGCATAAGGAAAACCATCTCATAACACCTTACTAAGTCCACTTGTGCAATGTAAAAGTGAAGTCCCATACACCCACTCTTACTAAGTAAACTCATTAAGAAGTCATAAGTATAGTTCATATCATATTCATTATATTGTCATATAGGGAAGAATAGCCATGATCGACATAGACCATGTGAGCTACATGGAATCCGGTGTCATGTAACCCCACACCGAAAGAAGGTGTCCTACTTGCCTAAGGTAGAACTAACATGTTTAGCTTTTAGGTGGATCCACTAGATAAAGACCTATATGGGCACATAGTTAAGGGATAGGTAGATTGCTTCTAGAAACTCGACATATTGTATTGGCGGAGGAGTTCCCATCTCTTGAGAATAATCTAGATGACCCAACCTATTGTATTGACGGGAGGGCCTCTACCTCATTGACCATATCCTCTCTGTGCTAAGCATTATTTCCCAAATTATACATAGTTAGTCTTGAAATGCATTAACATGTGTGAAGGAACACTTTGCCCTTCATTCAATACAACTCATAAAATAGCTCATAGATTTAATAAAGTGAAAATGTACTTTAAACCTTAGAATCAACATTACCATGTGAGTAAACCTTTCACATTATGGTTCATAGTGTTTTATGAGAATAGTCATTCAATCAACACAACAATATTACCATCATCCTAGACAATTCATACATAATCAAGTGTAAGGGTAAGGAAAAAATGATTTTTCAACAATACCTCAATTTACACAATAGTCATAGGATCTTCACTTTCTAAGTGAATCATGAGTTCATACACAACATTCATAAACATGTACAAACCTTCATAACTTAACCTTCAAGGGTCATGAATCATGTTACATAATCACACCTAGAAATACTACATTAGGCATGAATAAAACAAGATTCAATAACTACAATAGTATAGAAACAATTCATAGTATTCATCTTGCATCAATACACCCATCACAATTCATGAAATTTGGGTCATGGGGTAATTCATGGGGTTCATGGGGAATTTTACAATAAAAATCACCATTAAAAATCATATCATCCATAATATAAGACAATTAACATAAATGAAATCAATTTTTAAGGAAGAACCCATGGCTAGATTGAAAACCCTAGTTTTTATTGATGAATCTATCAATTTGAAATTGGAGTTGAAGGGCTTTATGGAAGGAAACTTTCCATAAATCAGGACTCTCATACGTTAATTGAAGCTTTGCCCATGAATTGGAGTTGATCTGATGGATTCTTGAGCCCTATTCTTCAAGTTCTTGTTGTTCTTCAATGGAGGAACTCTAGAGAGAGAAATATTGGAGAGGAGAGGCTTTTGGGGAAATATTTGGGTGTTATGAATTAATGAGTAAAATTTGGTGAATTTGACTTAAAAAATAACTTTTATAGTACCCCTAAAAATACCCAAAACGACCTCACTTTGATTGGACTTAAAAAGGAAAAGACTCAATTGATCCTCATTTAAAGACCAAGCCCAAGTGTCACGAGCACCTTCACGAACCGTGGTGAGGACCACGACTCGTGGTCCTTCTCGTGAAGGTTTCGGCAGTAGCCCCTGTAAGGTGGCATGAGGCTTTCAAGCCCAAGGCATCACCACGGGGGGCTCCACGAGCCATGGTCCCTCTCGTGGTCCTTGAGGCAGCAGCCTCGCCACTTCGATGCCCTTTGCTCATTGCCTAAGGCAACTCCACGAGCACCTCCCATGGTCGTGGTCATGACCAAGGACCGTGGTGATGGCCCTGGAAGTTGAGGCAATAGCTAGGGAAAATGGGGGCCACATTTTCATGGCCAAGGAAAGGCCACAAGCTGCCTTCACGAGCCATGTTGAGGACCACGACTCGTGGTCCCACTCGTGAAGGTGGGGCAGTAGCTACAAGCTAGGGGAAAGCCTTGGCCTTTATCCTTGGCTTGGCCCCTTTGCCTTGCACTTGCCCCTTTGGCCTTGACCCTTATAACCCTCATTTATGGCGTTTATCCCCACGTTTAGGCTCTAGTTTAACCTACCATTTTCTGGAGTGTTACAAGGCTTTAGGAACTCATCAGGAAAAATCATCTCTAAAAAGGGCTTAAAAACAGTTCAAAATTTCCATTTTAGCTAAAAACTTGGGTTCTTGAAAAACCTCATCATTTACCAATCAAAACCTCATAATTAATCAATGGAAAATGAAGGTTTTTGATCAAGAAAACTTACTCAAATGATTTAGCACGAAAAATCCTTTCAAAATTCACCGCCAAGGGTTCCCCAAATTCAAAAATTATGAATTGGGGCTTAAACCCCGGAATGAGTAGCAAAACCCCTCTCAGGTGGTTCGCTTAAGTGAAACTTGCCAAAATCGCAGGCGTTTCTTAAGTGAAGCCTCCTTCGCAAAAGCGAACTCCACTTAAGAGACAAGCCCATCGCTTAGGCAAAGGACGCTTAAGCAGTTGGCCTTCGCAAAAGTGAAGCCTGCAGACACTAACAACTTCAGCCAATTTTCATAACTTCAAAAGGACCCTCGTGATTCGTTTGGAACCCCACACACAAAAACCATATATGTAAATCAATTATACTAGACGTTTCGGATTCAATGGAACTGTTAAAACACGAATCTGAGGTCTCTTTGACCCGACATCCATGAAAACCACAAGAAACTAACTCACGCGTAAAAAGGCTAAAACAAACTCAACACCTCTCAAGAATCAAACAAGACCTCACGTAGGCCTAAAATCACCCCAAATCAAATGAAACTCTCGAAATCTGAATCCAGGAATCCGAACCCCGAATGTTGACCAAAGTCAACCCAAAGACTAAATGTCCACAATTTCACAACACAGGAACTCTAATCCTCAAAAAGACTCAGAATCTGAAACCAACGACTCTTACAAATCAAATTTCACATTTTAGGATTGATGGAATCGACGAAATTCCACTCCGACACTGGAAACTCCAAAAGAACTCAAAACCCACTTTCTTAACACTTGGCCTTTAAAACTCACAAACTTACCAAATTCTCAACTTTTATCTCAAAGTTCCAAAATCAACTTTTCAAACTCAATCATAAAAGACTCGGGGTCGACATCGGGAGGGCAAAACGGTAAATTCACAAAACTTTCCAAAAATGATCTACCGGGTCATTACAATTTTTGAGAAATCTTGTCAAATTTTTTTTTTATTTTTTTATTTTATTTTATATGTTAAATATAATTATAAGAAAGAAAAAATAATTTTATTAGGTACTAAAAGCTTATAAAATAACAAATAAAACTATTAAAACTTAGTAAATATTGGGCGGGTTAGGTATGACCCGTTATTAACCTGTTACCTAACCCGTTTTGATCCAACCCATTATGGCCCAAACAAATTTGAGTTGGGTTGGGTCTTGATCCGTTTATTATCTTAACCCATTTTGACCCGCCCAAATTTAACCCAACCCGCCCAATTGCTACCTCTAATTCCTCCAATCCTCCCTGAAGTAAAAAATTAAAGAAATTCATCATCCATCCGGAGATGCGAACAAAAATAGGAAGTTATTCAAAGCAGAATTACCTAATCATGCACATTAATATTATAGTGTGCACATATTTGAATTAACTTATTTTAAGTGATTTTTAATACTTGAGCTATTTTTTAATTTTAAAAATGTTTGGTTAACAGAAAAAAGTCAAAAGCTAAAAGTTGGATGTTCCAACTTATGATTTTTCATTTATAAGTTACTTAAAAAAATCAATCCAAACACCCCCTAAGGTTCCACTCTTCATTGTTCATGTTCTATTGAAGCTAAATTACATAACGAAATCTATATATATATATATATATATAAAGCTGAATGTGAAAACGATGATGTGGCACCTCCCAATGACCTCTATTAGTATTTATCTTTTTTGTTTTTGAGTTTTTATGTCATTTTTAATTACAAATTAAAAATATATTCATGATTAAAAGAAAAAGACATTTAAATCCTGCAATTAAATATATTCATGATTAAAAAAACACATTTAACTCTGCATTTAAAGAGACGTTCAGATTTTGCTAAATTACTTTAACCAAACATTTATCTTCTTAGTACTTTCTTTTTTTTAACCTTCTGTGTTTCTTTGATATATACCATTATAAAATTAATCACTTTCTCCTTAAAAGCATAATATAGATTAAATTAGAATAATACGAATGTATTCCTATTTCAAGATATTTGATTGACTAAAAATTAGTCTTCTATATCTATCTATATTCTATAAAAAAAATAGTACTTTTATATCTATCTATATTCTATATAAAGCTAGATATTTAAAAAGTGATGTGTCACATCTCTTTGAATCGGAAATTTATCATTTTTTCTCTTCTTTTTTTTTGACATTTTATTTTTATTTTTCTATATATAATTTATATTTGAAATCATCTTCATAACTTGCATCTTTTTATCTTTGTAACTACTTTTAATTAGTAATTAATAATATTTATAATTATCAAACCTTTCATCTTCAAAACTCTAATTAATTAATGCAAGTTTATAAATCCTCCACTAAGTAGTACATATCAAACAAGTTCCTATTTTATCAATTGATCTTTGTCATTCATTTTGATGCAGGTAAGTTCCTTCAACATAATTTTTTCCTCCTGCTGCTTATTTTTGTTACTTTTTCTTAGTTCAAAATTTACTTTGATTCAATTAATTTATTATAATTTTCTTCGTAATTTATTGATGTGTTATTTTGCCTGATACTAACATATTGTTTTTCAATGCCTTTTTTGTTTTTAATGTTTTAATTTGATAGATATGTTATATTCATGATTATAAGTTTTATTAGTATATAATGTTATATTCACAATTATAAGTTTTATTGGTCAACGACCAAAACAAGTCAATAGCTAACGGATTCGAAAATCACCATTGAGGAAATTATTATTAAATGATGGTAACATTAGTATAAACTGTTTGACTAATAATTTTTTTAGTTTGTTTTTTAATATTAGTAGTGTCTAACATAAATAAATTACTCTATATGCAGATGTTAGATAATGATGCTCAATATGTCCGATCATAATGTTCTTCTACGTCTCTCAAATGCGCCATCACGGAATGAACAAGCATTGAGGCAATCATAAATGTACGCGGTCAAGTGGAGTAAAGGATAGTAAAAAAATTCACTCAAGACTTCAAAGTGAATCTTAACATTAGAAAGATGTGAATTTCTAACTTAGGTTATTGATATTTATTATTTTTACTTTTTAAGCCGAACTTATGAAATTATTCTGAATATCTAATTGTTATTTTTTATTTAATATTCTTTATTTTGTATTGTAATGTTACTAGAGTTGAGGATTGTAAAATTTGCAAAGGATCTTTAATTTATACATGATTAAACATAATATATAATCATGTGCTATGATTTTGAGTTAAATAAGAATTTTTATTTTATTTTTCCGTTTGAACAAACAATATATGAATGCTTACTTTATTAGTATTGTAAGTTTGTAACTGTTTCATTAACTAAGATTTAATAAAATTATTTAGGCCAATTTTAATTGATATCATTATTACCATTATTATTTTTTCATACATTTAAAAAGAAAACAAACTTTCCTTTTAAAAGAAGAAAATGAGAGAAAAGGCCAAACATAAATAAATATATTACTTTCCAGTTGAGTCAAACCTTCACCTATATATATACTAGGGTAGGGAGGCCCGTGGCAAGCACGGGCCCAATAGTCAAAATATTATGATTTTGAAATTATTTTTATATTAATGAATGAAGGATGAAGGTGTTTGTAGAAGATGGATAATATTATATATTATATTAATATGTACAATAGACATTAGCATGGTGTTGATTTTAACGATTTGCACATACTAAGTAATGTAATATAAGCAAAATAATATAGTACATGTTGCAGTTTTGCTAAATAAGATTAGCATGTCATTGTTTATGACATATTTAGAGGATGCTGCAGTTTGCTTCTCCATAGCTAATGTTCCTCATGCAAAAAACCAGAGCATAGGGAGAGTCATTCATTGTAGTGTCCCTATTATAAGCAAAAGTGACAAAATGGGGTGACAGAGTTCCTGTAATTGCACAGTTTAAAGTCTGTCAGAAATTGCAAACATGGCAACACATAGCAAAGGAATTATAACATATGGATCAAATAGAAAGCAAATCATGGACTGATGAAAAAAGTGGGAGATTCCTTGTTGAATGTCTGTGTGATTGACGTAATCGTGTATGCATAGTGTATCACATCACAACAAAGTGCAATAACAGAAATGTACAAGACTGTATGCAGCCGAAGTTATGCAGAAAAATATGTGGAAAGGCTTCTATTGCAGTGCCAAATGACAAAGAATAACTAAACAGCAAACAGACGCTACAGTTTTGTGGTATCTGTGAAGTAACAAAGGTGGTCAATTGTTATAACTAAAATAAGCTAATTCAACAGTTAACATGAGATGAGGAGTTAAAAATAAATTGTTAACCAATTGATTTGACCGTAGGTATGAACACGGATAGAGAGTTTTTAGCCCTGAATAAATGTGAGAGTTTCGAATGTGATGTGAGACACAAAAGGGGAAAAAAAGTGAAATTTGAAAGTAGATCAGAGCAAATACAAAAGCAGCAGTATGACATTTACAATGTTTCACATGAACTATATGGTTATGTGTATAACAGAAAGTAAACTACAGCTAAAAGTAGAGACTTTTAGCAGTAATTTTTAAAATACTTGTGAACATGTGCAAGTGATAACCATTGTGACCTATAGGTTGGCGTGAAAGTGAGAAGTAGACTCACCTTTTACAGCTTTTCGTTGGTGTGGTGGTTCAAATTTTGGCATTGGATTTGAAGAACCAGTTGCACTAATTGTTGTCGTGACTTCTACCTCATTTATTTCCAAAGGTTTAATCTTTTTAGAAGTCCTATCAGTAGTGCTCTGTGGTGTATGTGTTTTTTCGATGTAGGAGAGAACGGACAAGGTTGCATGTTTGGTATTTGAGCTGCCCCAAGATGACTTCCTTAGCTGAATTTCGAAGACTTTGTTTGAGAGCATGTCATGGACATGATTAAGAGACAATGATTGTCGCTGTAAATGTAACAAGTTGGAACAAATAGTTTAGAACAAAGCATATGTGCTAAAGTGTGTGTGCTGAGGATATATAGTATTATGACAATAGGTCTGTACAAGTAGGCAGCGGGAATGAGAGCTAACCCTAGTGCAAGTTATGTCAAATATGTCTTCTGCTGCCATGCACAGTATTTTTTCTCCTAATTTAGCAGAGATAGATGTTGTAAGATAGATGCTGTGGTTGTAGCAGTGCCGTCAATAAGATCAATTTGGAAGCTACAGCTGAAATGATGGCAAGCTTGAAATATGTGTATAATATATGCTATATTTTGTAGCAAGAGTAGTTTAGAAGTCAAAAGTATAGTACCGCGGCACTAATGTTGTTTTCCGATTGCATTTTGGACATTCAAAATCTTTTCTATCCTTTGTGCATTTTTTTTGTTTGCAGCCTGAGCATTCGAGCACACAAAAGTCTTGGAATTCATCTAATATGGCCATTTCTGCCTCAACATAGAGCACTCCCATCTGTCGGAAGCTTTTATTATTTACGCAAGTTTACAGAATGACAGAAGGAAAAAGAATAGTCTCAAATGAGGAACTTCAACTATGACTTACAGAAGGTGCTGATGAGATATCTGCAATAGAGATAACTTGTTGGCCAGCAGGAGTGACTATGGTGGGATTGACAGATGAGCTTGTTGAAGTTTTCTCTGATGCACAACTTAACAACATTGTTTTGTTTTCATTTGCCCTATTGTTAGAACAGCTAATATGTTTAGTAGGTTCTTTACAGGGAAAATAAAGCTGTAGAATAAATAGCAAAATGTCAGTACCAGCTGATGAGTGCCAGTGCCTGTGGGTAATTTGGATTGACACGTACTGTGGAGTTGTACCTGGTCTGCAGCGACAAGCCTGTATAATACATAGGTTATATAATGTTTTGTTATTATGTAAAATTATGCTGGTAAGAATTTTAGTGCATATGTACCTTGATAAGTAAAGATTCCTATACTCCTTCCGAGGATTACAGGCAGATGTGCCTCTGTTGCCATTTTAGAGGCAACTTCATGTCCTTCTATTTCTTCGAAATCCTCCCATAGAGTGAAGAGAAACTGTTTTTTCCTGAGGGTGTGACAACATAAGGAGGGAAGAGTAAGTACTATGATAACGCTTAGATGATAATTGAAGATGGCAGCAAACAGATGGAAAAAGTGGTTACTGAGTCCAAAAAATTGTGGAGTTTGAGAAAATAGAATGTAAGATGTTATACTTACTGATTGTCACAAAGGGTAATTTCTCGACACCTATGATGACTGCGACCTGCGTTTTTTTGGGGACCACAGCGAAGAACGATTGCCAGTATATCTGCGTATGTAATACATAATGAAATGTGGTAAGTGTTCTGTAGCAGTGAAGATGTATATTTCAGTGGCATAATAGCAATTAGGATGGATATACCAATTTCAGCAGCAGAATCAACCAGCAGATGAGGAATGCGGTATAATGACCCTCCTGGTCATTTATGTGCCTTGCATTCT
>NW_006239701.1:112894-120305 GCF_000226075.1 Solanum tuberosum | reverse complement strand
CATACCATTGTTGGTTTAATATATCTTCTGATTCGTTATCATTAAATATTTTTTCCCATATTATTCTTCTTAATTCAATTATTTCTATATCTTTAAGTATATATAAGATTAAAGTTTCATAGTTTTTTATTATTTCATCATGCATGTATGTAGTCATGTTCGTTGTTATGCAGGTTTTTTATTTTCAATTATTCCTTCCTATCATATTCATAATTGATTAAATTCATATTAGATCATTATGAACTATATTATCTGTTTATCATGTTCTCCTATCACTACTAACATCGTACTTTAGCAGCTACTTCCTTCTTATCAGTGCCTCAACTTTGTTTACTCCCCTAAACGACTTTTCTTGCCTGCCGGTTTCAACATTAGGATGGAATAGTATAGAAGTTTTCTCCCTGTTTCCAGTGTGCTAATAAACTAGAAATCATGATCCAAATAATTCTAATACATAATAACTAACATAAATTTATTAAATCATATATATGATATTCCGGAATATATGAAATTAGTTCTGTATATTTGTTGAACAATATACCTTTGCCTCTTGCTTATCCATGGTATCTGAGGGTTGCTCCATTATATATTAAGTATGAATATTTAAAAATTTGAGAGAGTGTATATGAAAGCTTGCTTCATTTATTGAAGGCTTGCTCATTATGTTACATGTACATTCCTTTATATAGAAAGGAATTTTTATCCTATCTACTGCACTTACACTTTAATGTGAACATACTTTAATAATGCACACCTATCACACCTACCACTTTACACTTGTCGCTTAATAATGCACACCACCTACCTACCACTTTAATATGCACATACTTTAATAATGCATACTACCCTACACTTGTTGACTAATTTACATAATTTATTCGTACTCTACTAACTTTCTTACAAGAAGACAGAAAATAATGCACCTAATAATTTACAATAAAGATCCTACTTTATACTATTTCCTTTTGGTTTTTTGGCCAAATATTTCTTCTTTGCCTTATCTCTTTAGTTGTCTCTATCTTCTTTTTCTTTTCTTCTTTATCTTCTTATCTCTTTAGACTTTATTCTAGCTGGACATCTGGAATCACATTGTCTTCTCCATTACATTTTGAACATAGATGATCAGGGTATTTGTGTCCAATTAGCTTGTAATATCTGGTTAATAGTTTTGGCAAAATAAATCCTGCTTTGAGTGCTCTTGTCGTAGGTCTTTCTTCTGGTTTTAATAATGATAAAATCCATTTCTAGACTTCATCCATATCTGATTTCCTTAGTTCCCTTGGTTTGGCATAAATCATTAATTGATCTCTGGAATAGTAACTCCATATAGCATTTCCATTCAAATAATTGTTGGCTACTTCTTGTATTATAGTTGATATACCAATTATTCTTTTATTGGCATAGAAATTGGGTATCTCAATTTTTGGTATTTCTGGTTGTTTTCCAATATCTTCTGGTATTATAATCTCTTTGGTCAGGCCTATCTTTACAACCTGCATAGGAGGTTTTATCTCCTGATATAATATCTCTGCTGTTGCCGTATATAATTTCACATAAAATAAATTTCCGTTGTGTCACTCTTTTGTATATAATAAATGCTTTGTATAATTCTGGTATGCCGCTTAGTTCTTCTCCGTCATAAGTATATGCAGTACTTATTAATCCATAATTATAACATGTTTTAACTAGGTTAGCATTGGTTTTTGGCTGTGCAATTAGTTTGTTGTATCCTTGTAATTTCTGGGTTATATAGTCTTGGTTTGGATTTTTTGTAATTGTACATCTGGGATTGAGGATTAGGTAACTCTGTATTTTGTATATATTTTCGATGTATGTCCTTGTGATGTGGTTATACACCTTTTTATCATGTTGTAGGCTATCTGCATACGTTGAAGTTTGTGGTTCTATGGTTAATGAATTTTTTGCTTTTTTGTGTAAATGGTTTTTCAAATAACTGATTTAAATTGTATTTCGTTATTTTTCAATAACTGGTTTCTTCATACCTGCAGCTGTATTTAAACAAATGTTATGGGTTGTAAGGTGTTTCCCAACGTCACCTCTTAGCTCTAGATTTTTAAAGTCTTCCGATCGACTTAGCTCCGCATTTTTATAGTCATGTTGCTGACTTGTACTAGCTTTAGACTTCAGATTATGTTCATTAGACTTTAGCTTTTATATCTCATTGTCCATACTGTCAACTTTGATACAAAGTGTAGTAATGGCTTTGAGTATCTCTTCGATTGTATTTTCTTTCTCAGTTTGAATAGCTTTGTCTTGATAAGTAATCTACAATAACATTCTTATCAGTTTTTATCATACCTGTATTTTAAGACTCCTCCATAACTTTTTTCATTGGTGTCTGATTCTACTATACAAGTAATTTTTTTGTTTTCATCCGAAAAATATAGTTTAGGTAGGTTTTTTACATAATAGTTTTACCGTTTGTATTTGTATTTGGTCTTTCTTATCAAACTGGTATTCTACATCTTTCTTTAATTTTGTTGTAATAGTTTTAAATTCTCTGCTAATTTTCGTATGTATTCTCTTACTTGATTTACCAGTCCTGGAAATGATTGTAATTTCCTTTCCATATCTAGTGGTTCATTTGAGTTAATTATTTTTTGTACTATATGTGTTTGCATTTTTATTCCATTTTTATCTATTTGTATTCCTAAGAATTCTATTTACTTTTTCATTATGTCTACTTTCTTTTTACTTAGGCTTATGCCTGAATATTATATGATATGTATATATTTTTCTAATAACCTTATATGTTCATTTTGCGTTCTGGAATATAGTAATATAACATCAATATATACTATACAATTTTCTAATTGTTTAAAATAGTTATCCATAAAAGTGTTGATAGCTACCTGGTGCATTTTTATATCCAAATGGTAATACATTTCATTCATAAAATCATTGTGGTACTGTAAATTCTGTAAATTTTTTAGATTCTTCTTCTAACTTTAAGTGGTAAAATCCTGATTTGCAGTCAAATTTACTAAAGTAATTATATCTTTGTATTTGTCTTATCTTTAATATTTTATTTGGTATTGGATAATTATATGTTTTAATTTTTGCATTAAAATTTCTATAATCAATAACCATTCTACTTTTTCCTCTTTTTTTGTTCACTATGTTTATTTACTATAAATGCTGGGCTTGTATGCTTGCTATTGGTTTCTTGTATATACCCTTTTTCTAGTAATTCACTTATATGTATCTTAAATTCTGTTAAATCATTAAAAATTATATTTTTAATGGTTTTTAGGTTATTATATTATTATTATCAGTCAGGTCAATTTTTATTTTTGTTTTATGTTTTTTCCCGTCCATGTATAGGATCTTCATTATATAATAATTCTAACTTATCTTGGATTATTTTTACTTTATCTATAGAGAATATAATTAATTCTATTTTATGGTCTTCTTCTTTTATATTTTCTAATTTTTGTGTAATTTTTTCACTTCCTTTTATCCATTCTGTTGTTTTTCGTTTTTTGTTTTTTACTCTTTTCGCTTCTATTTTTTGTTTGCATGGTGTTGTAAACCAGCAGTGTGTTTTTGTTATTATATGTGGGTATAATTTTTCTAAAAATGGCATTCCTAATAGCATATCTTTTGTTGTAAGTTCGAAGTTATATATTTCTTCTATAGTTAATATTTTATCCCATAGTTGTATTTTTATATTTTTTGCCTTATATGTGATCATGCTTCCTTCATTATTAAATCATGTTACTACTATAGGTGTTTTTAATATTTCCCATTTATCTTCTGGTAAACAATTGTATTTACATATATTAGTTTCTGCTCCTGTATCTATCATTAGTGTATAATATCTGTTGTAATATCCCTCTATTATTATCTTTGCAAGTATATATATTTTCATATTTTTATCATACTAAAGTTCTCTTTATTATTACTCTTTTATTTTCATAATTTATTATTAACTGTTTGTCTTCTAGATTATATGATTTTACTTGTTCTAACCATTTTATTTCTAAAGTGATAATTTTATCTCTTTGATATACTTTAAACTTTATTACTATTGGTACTCCTCCAATGATTATTTCTTTTTCTGTAGTTTCTTCGATATTTAGTAATGCTTTTGGTAGTTCGAGGTATAATTGTTCAGTTGTTATTATTTCATCTTCTGTTACTAACTCTCTTGTAATATAGTTTTCTTCTTGTCCTGTATTTATTAATATTAAGTATTTTCGTTGTTCCATTACTCCCATTATGTAGTAATGATATGGTTTTATTTCTTCTTCCATTGATTTTTGTGGAGTTTTATCTATTCTTCTTGAGAAACTCATTTTTGATGATATTTGGGTTGTTTCATAGTTTATTCTTTTTGATGTGCTTAATCTTTCTTTTACTATTTCTAAATCTTCTTCTATATCAATCTCATTATAACTATAATCTTTATTATATATGACTGTAACTATCCTTTCAAAAGGATTTTCTATTTTTATTTTATTTATGTTATTTTTTGATGTTATTTTATGTTTTGTTGTTTAAACATAGAAGTTTTTACATCTAACTGTAAATATTTTACTTCCCGGGGCAAGTTCTATCCCTGACATTTTCCAATATAATACTAGTGATTTATCTACGTTTCTGTCATTTATTGCTACTGAGTAGTTAGCACTTATTATAAATTTTAATTTTTGGTATATGAGGTTACCTTTTAATGCACTTATTATACTTTTTTTTATTGAGTTGTATAATTCTATCATCCGCTAAGTATATTTTTATGGGTGTATCTATTACTTCTCTAAAATATGTTTCTATTAGTATTTCTGTTCCTCCTAAATGTACATATTTAATTGGATTTTTAGCCTTAATATATTGTATTTCTTTATTATTCATTTGTTTATTATTGGTATTTTAGCCTTTTATTTAATGTATTTGCAATCTATGATATGTTCTCTTTGACTTAATACATAATATTCTTCTTTTTGTCGTTTCAACCAGTTTCTTATTATTGGTATTTCGAATATTTTTTCTACGCTTAGGTCTAATTCTTTTCCTTTTATTTGTTCAAATAAACTATTATCAAATATTATTTTTTTGTTCTAAAGATTCTTCGTCTTGATGTTCTTCTTTAGTTATTATTTGTATTTCTATTTCAGTCATTTGTTATATTATAGAATTCATTGTCTGATTCCTTTTCTATATCGTTATCCATTTCATTTTCTGATATTTCATATATGCTATCTTCACTTTCTAATTCATAATCTATGTATTCTATCTGCACATATTTTTCATCGTCTATTATTATTTCTGATATTTTTTTCTTTGCATTTTTAGGTAATTTACAATCTTTAGCTATGTGTCCTAATTTTTCACAATTATAACAAGTACATTCCGTTAGTTTTCTCTTTGGTCTATATGGTCTTTTGGTTATGTAGTTTTTTACATAGTATATTCTTCTCAGTTTTTTATAGTTATATTTTGATATGTATTTTTTATTATATTTCTTTCTATAGTAACTGTCTATACATCCAAATTGGGGTGCTGTTTTATTTTTGCAACATGCTAAGTTTTTTACCAATATTTTTTTCATTTTTATTTCTTCTTTATGTTTTTCACATAGTTCCATAAACCATCGTTGCAAGAATTTTATTCTAGCTCCTAAGGTGTCTGTTAATTCTGCTTCATTCCAACTTTTTATTACTTTTGAATTAAAAGGTTCCGGTAATTTTGTAAAATATAATTTTCTTATTTCTTTACTTTCTTCTGTGCTATATGTTCCTTTATAATAGTATTCTCTAAATGCACATGTATATTCATCTATATAACACATATTACATATTGCTAATTTTGTCATTAGATTCTGATTTATGGTTTTTTCTTTATTTTGTTCTTCTACTTCTGTTGTCATACTACTAAATTCATTTCGTATAGCTACTTCGTATTTATATAATATTTCCATAGTTGTAGTAGCTAATTCACCATCAGATTTTTTATTACTTCTTAAAATTTTTAAACTTTCATTAGATAAATTTTGTAGCCATAATTTTACTGTTCCTATAAGTGTTCTTTCTATATATCCTGGTGTTTCTGTCATTCCTATTTTGTTATCTATTAATTGTTTTGATATGTATCCTATCCATAATTGGATTGTTTTATTTATATCTGCTACACAGTCTAAATCTAAAAATTCATGTTGTCCAGTTATTGGTTTAGGCGTCCATTTTTTATTTAATTTTTTATCCCATGTAGTCCTTTCTCTATTATATTGTTCATAGTTTTCATTATAATATTTTGGATTAATTTTTTTTGGGTTTTTTACTCCTGATGTGCTAGGTTTTTCATCTATGTCTATGTTTCCTGTATTTATTTCTAAATTCCTTGTATTATCTATATTTGCTAAAATTTCCGTACAAATTTCTCTTGTTTCTGAATGTTGTTCTAGATCATCATCATTTATTTCATCAATTCTTATTTCGGGTAGATTATCTTGGTTATTTTCTTCTTTTTCTTCTAATTGCAATTTTTCTTTAAATTTATTTATCTCATTTGCTAATTTTGTTTTTTGTTCTTTTTCTCTTTGTTTAATTTCATACATTTCTTTTAATATTGCTAGTTCTTTTTCTAGTTCTATTATTTTAGTATTTTTTACTTCTTCTAATTGTTGTACTTCCTTTTTTGCTTGTTGTTTTATTTTTTCAATTTCCATTTTTCTATCTATTTCTTTATTTTCTTTTGTTATTCTTATTATAGGAGTTAAACTATCTTCTAGTTTTACCGTTTCTTTTTCTAACATTAAACTTAGATTATCACCTATTTTCTTATATCTTCTTCCTATATTAGAAAATATTATCTTTATTTTTAATTCGTCATAGTTTTCATATGTTTTTTGATCTATTGCTTATTCTTCTTTATTCATTTATAAATTGTGTTGTAGTTTATATTCTAAGTTTTCTATTTGTATTTGTAGATATAAAATAGTTTTTCTCTATGCTACTATAGATTTTTACAAATTAGTGCAAATATATTAATGTTAAGTCTATTTTGCCTATGTCTCAATTCTTGTCTTTTTGCTATAATTATTTCGGTAAGTTTTTGTCTATATTCGTTATTTTCGTTATTCATTGTATCTTTAAATATTGAATATATTTATATTCTGTTTTAGATATATTATCTATTAATTGATCTAATTTGTCGTTATCAGTTTTTGTGATATTGAGTCGTTTATATTCTGGATATAATTTGTTTAATTTTCTTCTTCTTTTCTTAACTTTCTACTAGTACCATTTTTCTTATATACCATTTTTTGGGGTTGCAGAATTCATCGGTGTGGAATTACTTTATTTAATTTTATTTAACATTTTTGGTAATGTGGTAGGTGAGGAATTCATCTTATGTTTGGTTAAAGATTTTATTATAATATTCTTTTGCT
>NW_006239701.1:112453-112760 GCF_000226075.1 Solanum tuberosum | reverse complement strand
TTATCATTAAATATTTTTTCCCATATTATTCTTCTTAATTCAATTATTTCTATACTTTTGAGTTTATATTGGATTAAAGTTTCGTAGTTTTTTATCATTTCATCATGCATGTATGTAGTCATGTTCGTTGTTATGCAGGTTTTTTATTTTCAATTATTCCTTCCTATCATATTCATAATTGAGTAAATTCATATTAGATTATTATGAACTAGATTATATGTTTATCATGTTCTCCTGTCAGTACTAGCATCGTACTTTAGCGGATACTTCCTTCTTATCAGCGCCTCAACTTTGTTTACTCCCCTAA
>NW_006239701.1:110498-112015 GCF_000226075.1 Solanum tuberosum | reverse complement strand
TAACTTTAATAATGCACACCTACCACTTTACACTTGTCCCTTAATAATGAACACCACCTACCTACCACTTTCATATGCGCATGCATTAATAATCTATACAACCCTACACTTGTTGACTAATTTACATAATTTATTCCTACTCTACTAACTTTCTTACAATAAGACGAAAAATAAAGCACCTAATAATTTACAATAATGCTCCTACTTTATACTATTTGCTTTTGTCTTTTTTGGCCAAATATGTCTTCTTTGCCTTATCTCTTTAGTTGTCTCTTATCTTCTTTTTCTTTTCTTCTTTATCTTCTTATCTCTTTAAACTTTATTCTAGCTAGACATCTGGAATCACGTTGTCTTCTCCATTACATTTTGAACATAGATGATCAGGGTATTTGTGTCTAATTAGCTTGCGATATCTGGTTAATAGTTCTCGGCGAAATAAATCTTGCTTTGAGTGTTCTTGTCGTAGGTCTTTCTTCTGGTTTTAATAAATGATAAAATCCATTTCTGGACTTCATCCATATCTGATTTCCTTATTTCCCTTGAGTTGGTATAAATCATTAATTGATCTCTGGAATAGTAACTCCATATAGCATTTCCATTTAAATAATTGTTGGCTAGTTCTTGTATTATAGTTTATAGGCAAATTATTCTTTTATTGGCATAGAAATTGGGTATCTCAATTTTTGATATTTCTGGTTGTTTTCCAATATCTTTCGGTATTATAATCTCTTTGGTTAGGCCTATCTCTTACAACTTGAATAGGAGGTTTTATCTCCTCATGTAATATCTCTGCTGTTGTCGTATAGAATTTCACATAAAATAAAATTCCTTTGGTCACTCTTTTGTATATAATAAATGCTTTGTATAATTTTGTTATGCTGCTTAGTTCTTCTCCGTCATAAGTATATGCAGTACTTATTAATCCGTAATTATAACATGTTTTAAATAGGTTAGCATTGGTTTTTCGCTGTGTAATTAGTTTGTTGTATCCTTGTAATTTCTGGGTTATATAGTCTTGGTTTGGATCTTTTGTAGTGGTAGATCTGGGATTGAGGTTTAGGTAACTTTGTATTTTGTATATATTTTCGATGTATGTCCTTGTGATGTGGTTATACACCTTTTTCTCATGTTGTGGGCTATCTACATACGTTGAAGTTTGTGGTTCTATGGTTAATGGGTTTTTTGCTTTTTGTATAAATGGCTTTTCAAATAACTGATTTAAATGTGCATTTTGTTGTTTTTCAATAGCTGGTCTTCTTGTACCTGCAGCTATATTTAGACATTCATTATGGGTTTTAAGGTGTTTCCCAATGTCACCTCTTAGCTCTGGATTTTTAAAGTCTTCCGATCGACTTTGCTCCGCATTTCTATAGTCATGCTACTGACTTGTACTAGCTTTAGACATCAGATTATCTTCATTAGTCTTTAGCTTTTGTATCTCATTGTCCATACTGTCCATTTTGATACAAAGTGTAGTAATGGCTTTGAGTATATTTTCAATTGTATTTTCTTTCTCA
>NW_006239701.1:107156-110081 GCF_000226075.1 Solanum tuberosum | reverse complement strand
TGTATTTTAAGATTCCTCCATAACTTTTTTCACTGGCGTCTGATTCTACTATATAAGTAATTTTTTTGTTTTCATCCGGAAAATATAGTTTAGGTAGGTTCTTACATAATAGTTTTATTTTTTGTATTTGTGTTTGGTCTTTTTTATCAAACTTGTATTCTATATCTTTCTTTAATTTTTTTTGTAATTGATTTTAGATTCTCTGCTAATTTTGGTATATATTCTCTTACTTGATTCACTAAACCTAGAAATGATTGTAATTTCTTTTTTTGTATCTAGTTGTTCATTTCAGTTAATTATTTTTTGTACTATATGTGTTTGCATCTTATTCCATTTTTATCTATTTGTATTCCTAAAAATTCTATTTGCTTTTTCATTATGTCTGCTTTCTCTTTACTTAGACATATGCCTGAATATTCTATAATATATATAAATTTTTCTAATAATCTTATATGTTCATCTTGTGTTTTGGAATATAGTAATATATCATCAATATATACTATACAATTTTTTAGTTGTTTAAAAATAGTTATCCATAAAAGTGTTGATATCTACCTGGTGCATTTTTATATCCAAAATGGTAATACATTCCATTCACAAAATCCTTGTGGTACTATAAATGCTGTAAGTTTTTAAGATTTTTCTTCTAATTTTAAGTGGTAAAATCCTGATTTGCAGTCAAACTTACTAAAGTAATTATATCTCTGTATTTGTCTTATCTTTAATATTTTATTTGGTATTGGGTAATTATATGTTTTTAGTTATTGCATTTAAATTTTTATAATCAATAACCATTCTACTTTTTCCTCTGTTTTGTTCACTATGTTTATTTACTATAAATGTTGGGCTTGTATGCTTACTATTGCTTTCTTGTATATATCCTTTTTCTAGTAATTCACTTATATGTATCTTAAATTCTGTTAAATCATTAAAATTATATTTTAATGGTTTTTGGATTATTATACTATTATTATCAATTAGCTCAATTTTTACTTTTGTTTTATGTTTTTCCCATCCTTGTAAAGGGTCTTCATTGTATAATAATTCTAATCTTTCTTGGATTATTTTTACTTTGTCTATAGAAAATATGATTAATTCTATTTTTCGGTCTTCTTCTTTTATATTTTCTAATTTTTATGTAATTTTCTCACAATAATTTATCCATTCTGTTATTTTTCGTTTTTTGTTGTTTACTCTTTTTTGCTCCTATTTTATTCTTACATGGTGTTGTGAACCACCAGTGTGTTTTTGTTATTATATGTGGGTATAATTTTTCTAAAAATGGCATTCCTAATAGCATATCTTTTGTTGTAAGCTGGAAGTTATACATTTCTTCTATAGTTAATATCTTATCCATAGTTGTATTTTTATATTTTTGGCCTTATATGTGATCATGCTTCCTTCATTATTAAAACCTGTTACTACTATCAGTGTTTTTAGTTTTTCCCATTTATGTTCTGGTATGCAATTGTATTTACATATATTAGCTTCTGCTCCTGTATCTATAATTGGTTTATAATATCTGTTGTAATGTCCCTCTATTATTATTTTTGCAAGTATATATATTTTCATATTTTTATCATACTAGAGTTCTTTTTATTATTACTCTTTTATTTTCATAATTTATTGTTAACTATTTGTCTTCTAGATTATATGGTTTTTACTTGTTCTAACCATTTTATTCCTAAAGTGATATTTTTATCTCGTTGATATATTTTAAACTTTATTACTATTGGTACTCCTCCAATGATTATTTCTTTTTCTGTAGTTTCTTCGGTATTTATTAATGCTTTTGGTAGTTCAGGGCATAATTGTTCCGTAGTTATTATTTCATCTTCTGTTACTAATTCTCTAGTAATATAGTTTTCTTCTTGTCCTGTAATTATTAATATTAAATATTTTCTTTGTTCCATTACTCCCGTTATGTAGTAATGATATGGTTTCATTTCTTCTTCTATTGATTTTGTGGAGTTTTATCTATTCTTCTCGAGGTACTCATTTTCGATGATATTTGTGAATTTCATAGTTTATTCTTTTTGATGTGCTTAATCTTTCTTTTACTATTTCTAAATCTTCTTCTATATCAATCTCATTATAACTATAATCATTATTATCTATGACTATAACTATTCTTTCAAAAGGATTTTCTTTTTTTATGTTATTTATTTTATTTTTTGTTGTTATTTTATGTTTTGTTGTTAAAACATATAAGTTTTTACATCTAGCTGTGGATATTTTACTTCCTGGAGCAAGTTCTATCCCTGACATTTTCCAATATAATACTAGTGATTTATCTTTGTTTCTGTCATTTATTGCTACTGAGTAGTTAGCACTTATTATAAATTTAAATTTTTGGTATATGCGGTTACCTTTTATTGCACTTATTATACGTTTTTCTATGGGTTGTATAATTCTATCATCCTCTAAGTATATTTCGATAGGTGTATCTATTCCTTCCCTAAAACATGCTTTTATTAGTATTTTTGTTCCTCCTAAATGTACATATTTAATTGGATTTTTAGCCTTAATATTTGTATTTCTTTATTTATTATTCGTTTGTTTATTATTGGTGTTTTAGACTTACCTTTAGTGTATTTGCAATCTATGATATGTTCTCTTTGACTTACTACATAATATTCTTCTTTTTGTCGTTTAAACCAGTTTCTTATTGTTGGTATTTCGAATATTTTCGCTACGCTTAGGTCTAATTCTTTTCCTTTTATTTGTTCAAATATATTATTATCAAATATTATTTTTTGTTCCGAAGATTCTTCGTCTTGATGTTTTTCTTTATTTATTATTTGTATATCTGTTTCAGTCATTTGTTATATTATAAAATTCACTATCTGATTCTATTTCTATATCGTTATCATTTTCTGATATTTCATATATACTATCTTCACTTTCTAATTCATAATCTACGTA
>NW_006239701.1:78824-106580 GCF_000226075.1 Solanum tuberosum | reverse complement strand
GTATCCCATCCATAATTGGATTATTTTATTTATATCTATTACACAGTTCAAATCTAAAAAATTATGTTTTTCAGTTATTGGTTTGGGTGTCCATTTTTATTCAATCTTTTATCCATATAGTTTTTTCTTTATCATATTGTTTATATTTTGCATTATTCCCCTGTATTTATTTCTAAATTTTTTGTATTATCTATGTTTGCTAAAAGTTCCGTATATGTTTCGCTTGTTTCCGAATGTTGTTCTAGATCACGTCGTTTATTTCATTAATTCTTATTTCGGGTAGATTATCTTGGCTATTTTCTCCTTTTTCTTCTATTTCGTCTTCTAATTGTAATTTTTCTTTAAATTTAATTATCTCATTTGCTAATTTTGTTTTTTGTTCTTTTTCTCTTTGTTTAATTTCATACATTTCTTTTAATATTGCTAGTTCTTTTTCTAGTTCTATTATTTTAGTATTTTTTACTTCTTCTAATTGTTGTACTTCCTTTTTTGCTTGTTGTTTTATTTTTTCGATTTCCGTTTTTCTATCTATTTCTTCATTTTCTTTTGTTATTCTTATCATAGCAGTTAAACTATCTTCTAGTTTTACCGTTTCTTTTTCTAACATTAAACTTAGATTATCACCTATTTTCTTATATCTTCTTCCTATATTAGAAAATATTATCTTTATTTTTAATCCGTCATAGTTTTCATATGTTTTTTCATCTATTGCGTATTCTTCTTTATTCATTTATAAATTGTGTTGTAGTTTATATTCTAAGTTTTCTATTTGTATTTGCAGATATAAAATAGTTTTTCTCTGTGCGACTATAGATTTTTTACAAATTCGTGCAAATATATTAATGTTAAGTCTATTTTGCCTATGTCTCAATTCTTGTCTTTTTGCTATAATTATTTCGGTAAGTTTTTGTCTATATTCGTTATTTTCGTTATTCATTGTATCTTTAAATATTGAATATATTTATATTCTGTTTTAGATATATTATCTATTAATTGATCTAATTTGTCGTTATCAGTTTTTGTGATATTGAGTCGTTTATATTCTGGATATAATTTGTTTAATTTTCTTCTTATTTTTCTTAACTTTCTACTAGTACCATTTTTCTTATTTTCTTAAACTAATTGCCTCAACTGCCGAAAGGTCAACAACCACGACATCACGTTGACGGGCAGCGGATGGACCCATGGGCCGTCCTGGTTTGGGTACTTGGAGTTGGCAAAAAGGCTTGGATCCACAGACCCCTACCCATGAGGCGTCGACCCACCTACGCGGTGTGGGTCCTGGCGTAGGTCAATGCCTTGGGCAGTTTTCTTGGGGCCTCTTCATGGCTCCATGGTTGGTCGTTGAGGGGTGGAACCTTGATGTTCTAACATGCTAAACCCTCTATTTATGTTAGGGGTGTTACATTATCTCTCCCTTGGTATCATCCATCCTCGAATGACGTTCTAGGCACTTCTTAAAGGTTACAACTCTTGACTAGAAACCCATCATGCATGGAACTCATCTGAATGCACATAACTAAGGAGAAACTTCATCTCTAAGCTAGACATTCTCAATGAAACACACGGAAGGTAGGAACTACATCTAACAACCCAAAATGCATGAAATTCAACATCTAGTCATGTTCAAGGATGAACTTACCATCTCCCAGCTAAAAGCGTGCTCAACCCAATCTAATGGAGCTCATATGAAATTCAATCTCAAAAAGCATATCTAAACATGTTCATCATCTCATCTTATGAAGTCTATAGGCAACTCTTTCAAGACATAAGCTTTTTCATGAACATGCATATAGAGAAATCATGGTAACACATAAAACATACATGACTTTCTAAACAAGGAGCTAACCATAAGGAACTCTCTCTCATAGGATGGACTTTCATCTACTCCCAAACCTCCTAAGGGATCTCGGGGTGTCGGATATCTAACACACTCTTTCCCCTTAGACACATGGAAAACTAAATGCACCGATGCCACTCACTTGGCAAAGCTGTCTCAATATTTCTCATGGGCCTACAAAATGAGGAGTAAACTTTCCTCTTACCACACTCACTATACCCTTCTTGGGTGAGGTGTTTCAAGTAATCCCTAGTCATGACATTAAGAACACACAATGACCTTGCTATCTAGGCACACTATCTCCCTCTTGGGATGAAGCCTCAACGGATTTTCTAAGTACCGTCTCTTTCAATTCTACTAAGGTCAAATCAAGACACTTATTAACTTTCACATTTGTCACAAAGGACATAAACAATTTCATCCCATAGCATCATCGTTGGTGGGTCTACCAACCAATCATATCTAGGTATTATCTAAACACCGTACTACTTATCACATCATCTTTCACACTCCTTTGGTTCTAACCTGACTTAGATCAATCTTGGAAAGATAACTAACTCTTTGAAGTTGGTCAACACTTGAACTTATCTTCCTTACCTTAACTAGGTGGTACATGAAACCCTCAAAGTCATCTTAAAGACAAGACATAGCCCAACTTATGACATAGACTTTCCCCTTTCCACTTTCGGATAGGCTCATTCGGGAGCTAACAATTAACTACATGGGTTCTAAAATCACATAGGAGCATCATAGAAATGCAACCAAAACATCACACAAATGATATCAAAATCTAACAAAGTATAAACATCAATTAAGAAGCTTTCAACATACCGAGATCCACATTTGGAGCACACTCACAGTAACCTCTAGCTTGAAGTGCATACAACCAATTTTGCTTAGGAGCATCATCTCTTCCCTTAGCCTTTGCCTTAGGAAAATTCCTCATTTTATGACCACTTTAACCACAACTAAAGCAACCCTCCATGCCGGTTAAACATCAACCCTCGTGTCTCTTTCCACACCTAGAAAAAGTAGGCCATAGGGATTCGCTACTGATTCCTTGTGGCTTAGGGTTACACGCCCTATCTTCATTATAGTTAGAAGCATTGGAAGAACCTTGTCCGGAGGACTTTTGTCGATATTTGGAAGGACCATGTCCATCAGACCCATCACAAGAGAACTTCTCATCATCCATTCTAGACTTTATTTTCTCCCTAGATCTCCCTTTTAATTAGTTTCTTCTCCTCAATTTGTTGGGCATGAATCATAAGATGAGCAATATCCATATCATGAACAAGCATAGCCATACGACATTCTTTCACCACTAGATCGGACACTCCCGAGACAAACTTACTCATCTTAGTCCTATGATCTGCCATAATAGAATGAACATACTTAGATAGTTGGGTAAACCTCAAGGCATATTTCTCAAAACTCATACTACATTGCCTAAGGTTAATGAATTCAATCACCTTAGCCTCTCTCACCTTTAAATGGAAAAACCTATCAAGAAAAGTTTTTTTTGAACCTATCCTATTCCATGGGACCCATCTCCACCATTCTTGCTTCTATCCATTGATTAAACCAAACTTGAGCAACTATGTTAAGTTGGTAAGCGGCGAATTCCACCTTCTCTTCCAGATTAACTCCCATAGTATCTAACACCTTATGGACCTTATCAATAAACTCTTGAGGATCTTCCTCCATCTTTGAACCATTAAATTCGGGAGGGTTCATCCTCGTAAAGTCCCTCAATATTGCCGTCGTCGTACCCATATTTAGGTTCACAGGAGCTACCTCATCTCTATTGTCTTGGGCTGTCACGACTTGAGCCACACTTGAAAAGCCGATCTAAACTCCGCATTAGTCACATTTTTACCCAAAGGGTCAATCGGAGCTTGTGGAGCTTGTGTAGGAACTTCTTGATCCACCATGTCTTCGTCATTCCTTCTAGCATTTTCCCTTGTAGTACTCATGTCCTGTAAACCATCAAGTAAGGATTAGGAGAAAAACCTTATAGATTTAAACTCTATTGCATGACTTAGAGAATGAAGAAGTTAAGTTTCCTAAACATCTAGTAGCTTCTCATTCATAAATGTGGCTCGCTTCACACTTATGAATAAAATTATACTTGACGTGGTTTGAGACATCCTAGAACCATTATAAACCTTGTACTCTGATTACCAAGTTTGTCACGACCAAGGGGTACACCCCGGACGTAACATGGTGTACAAGACCCCAAAATGCCTCATACAAGACACTTAGCATATCATACCATAAAGTTATAGAAAATGGAACGGAAATTTAAAACATTTTCCATAGAATCAAAGTAATTTATAAAACGAAGCGCAAGTCTTGAACACTTGTCTCAAACCATCTAAAACATGAACAGTCTTTGGGATGCAACCCATACAATAGTTTTAAACATAAAATGACAGACATAAAGGAAAGGTGATCAAATCCTAGATGCTTTGAGGGTTCACAAAATCTTCACTCCTTGCTCTACTATGAACCTAGCAACGGGGATTGAAGTCAATATCATTGGAACCTACATTTGATAAGAATGTAGGCAAGAGTATGTGGTAGTACAAAATGTACTAAAAATGATGGCTAGCATAAATCATCAACATAAGCATAATAAATGCATTAGTCAACATACGACATATACATTAATCATAAGAGATAACAACATAAGTCATAAGCATATTCAATGCACATAGATCATCATCTCATAAGAGGAACACTTCTCCAGTAACCTCAAAGCATACTTAATCAAGGCATGGGTAAGACCCCATAATCTCACCCATGCTAAGTAAACCACCTTGGCCCACCGTTTAAGTTCATCATTTTTTGTTCTCATCCTTAGATTATTTCTTATAGACAAGGGAACATTCACCTCTATTCAAACATATAATGGTAGGCAACTCTAGCAACAATCCAAGATAAGCATACATCATATAAGAAAATTCTCATATTAAAACATACTTATGATAATTCCTATAAAAAAACCTTGATTCATCATAAACATACTACTCTTATTAGGGACTTGTCCCTCGTTATCTATCTCTACTATTCATGGAAAAGAACTTCTTTATGCTAGTCCAAGCTATCATGGAAAACACATTCTCATGCAAGTCCAAGCTACTCAAGCAAGGGTACTATTGCTCAATCCAAGCTACTAATGAAATGGTTTGGCCTTACCAAGTCATGCTAGCATACATGCATACTCTCATGCTAGTTAAAGCTAATCTTTGAAAAGGTACGATTTCTCAATCCAAGGCTATCTATGAGATCTTCTTCTCAACATACCATGCATGGTTATGTCTTACCAAGTCAAGCTTTAGAGACATGGAGATTCAGCTCCACATCATTTCATAAGTGTCATGGGTACTCGCCTCCCTAGCCATTCATAATAATAAGAACGTGGGAAATCACCTCTTGTTCAATCCTAAGGTGTATGAGAAATCACCTCATATCCTTTACATATGGAGGAAAAGGGTAGTCGCCTTTAGCTTCATCATTCATTTAGCATTGTAGTCTAGATCATTTTAGGTGATCAAGCCTTTCAAACTAGAATCATTCTATGTGTAAAAACCTTTTACATTTTACATTTATACATTCATAATATACATCATAAGGTAGATTATGTTGGTAAAGTCCTTCCACAATAATTCTATCCAATAGTCTGCCATTACCATATAAGCTTAACCCTCAAAGCCTTAAAATTAATAGTTCATCATATTAGCTTTACTCTCAAAGCCTTAGTAAACAACTTTCATAACTACAAGCCTTACTCTCAAAGAAATACTTCTAACAATCATCTCATATGCCTAAATCTGAAGACATTCTAATCACATGTTTCATTCTTAAGCAATTCAAATCATATATCATCATATAGGCTACATCTCAAGCACTACTAATCACGATTCAATAATGTATACTTTAATTAATTCAATTCATGTCTATATGCTCTACTCTCAAGCAATCTAACATACATATCTTCAATCCTAGAAGATCATCTCTAAATCCTCAATTTCCCCTTTCATGGCATAAACCCATCTATATCAAATTCATCTTAGAATCATAGGTTAAGCATGGATACATGCATAATCATACTAAAAACATGCAATTTAATCATAAAAAATCATAAACAACTCTAATCAACTCAATTGGATCATAACCCATTACATTAGAAGAAACCCTAAATTGACTAAGGGGATTCTTCTTCTAAATTAGGAAAATCATGGGGCTCCATGGATGAAAGAAATCCATGGATGATTAAGCCATCATACCTTTATTACAAAGCCCAAAAAGCTGGGAAGATTGGAGACTTGGCTTGACCTAGCTTGAATATTCTTCATCTTCTTCAACTTTCTGGAGAGAGAATATTTGAGAGGGATTTTGGTTCTTTTGGGATTTCGAAATAATGACATAAAATGACTTAATTTAGGGGTCTAAAGTCTTTATATAGGTGGTCTAGGCTAGGGTAAAACGACACCACCTAATCACAATTCAAACATGAAAGTCCCAAAGTACCCCTAAACTAACTGCCTCAACTACCCACAGGTCACCAACAATGAGACCACATTGATGGGCCATGGATGGACCCACGAGCCATCGTGTTCAAGCGTTGTTTTGGTACTAAGAGTTGGCAAAAAGGATTGGATCCACGGACCCCTACCCATGAGGCTTGGACCCACCCACGGGGCGTGGGTCCTAGCGTAGTCAACTGCATTGCGAAGCTTTTTTGGGGTCTTTTTATAGGTCCATGTTTGGTCCTTGAGGGGTGGCACCTTGACGTTCTAACATTCTAAACCCTCTATTTCAGTTCGGGGTGTTACACCATAATAATGGCAGAGCTCATTATAGTATTTTTGAGCAGAGATAAAGCCTAGTCATCAAACACTATGATAATAGGTACCATTCTTTTTTGTGACCAGATGCGTACTATGTTGTTTGACCCAAATTCTTCTTTTTACTATGCATCTGTTAACTTTGCTCTAGGACTCTATTTTATGTGTGGTACCTTGATTCCCATGTCTATGTTTCTACCCCAGTTAGAGAGTCTATAGTGGTAACCTAGGTGTATTGTAATTGTTCTATATTGTTTATGGGTCTGCAGACTCTGCTAGATTTAGTTATATTTGATATGCTAAACTTTAATGTGATCTTGGGCTTGAGTTGGCTGTCTCTTTATTTTGTTGTGTTTGTACATGAAATGAATGTTATAGATCACCCTTCCAGACAGTTGAAGGTTTATAAAATAAACTTTCCCGCCTATGATTTAGAGTTTGGCAGTGATAGTCTTTTCACTTAAGATCTGACAGCATTATCTTTATGAAGTTAAGTGAGGTATTCACTAATCATCATAGTCTACAACATGTGTTCACTTAGAAGGATCTAAATAGGAGGCTGATGTTATTGATGGAGTTGGTCAAGGATTATGATTTAACCATTCAGTATGATCTAGGGAATGTCAATATGGTGGCAAACACGTTGAGCCTTAAACTAGCTAGCTTGTGTAGCTTGACTTTCTTGGGGTGTCTAGCGACCCTAGGCTAAAGAGATTCAGATTTTTGAGTCTAAGTTCATTTGGCTAGAAATCTCGAAGAAGGGTGGGGTTTTAGCCAATATTGAGGTTAAGCCCACCTTTATTGAGGAAATCAAGTCTAAGAAATTGGATGAAAAAAAATGGATTAAGCTCAAAGGTAAGGTGGTGTCCAGGGAGACCTAAGATGCTACTCTATATGCATAAAGGTGTGCTTATTTTTAGAGGAATGATTTATGTTCCTCGGTCTGGTAACTATTTTAGGAATGTGTTGGAAGAGTCTCATGGTCAAGAATATTTATTCATTCGGATTCGGCAAAGATATATAGAGATTTGAGGTGACTTTATTGGTTGACTGGAATGAAAAAAGATATTGTTGAGTATGTTCCTAAATGTCAAAATTGCCAACATGTCAAGTATTAGTATCAAGGGTCTGAAAGTTTGTTTTAGAGAATATCTATTCTTTAATGGAAGTGGGAAATGATAGCCATGGATTTTGTAGTGGACTACCTAAGATCTTGGGGAAGTATGATTCAATTTGGGTAGTTGTTAATAGGTTTACTAAATCAACCCATTTCATTTAAGTTAGAGATTACTATTTAAGTATTGGAAGATATGTTGAGAGCATGCGTGATTAATTTTGGGGCCATTCAGATAATTTATTTCCCCTGTGTGAGTTCTCCTACAATAATAGTTTTTACTCCATCATTGCGATGACACAATTTGAGTCACTCTATGCGAGGGGATGTAGATCACGCATAGGGTGGTTTGAAGCTTGTGGTGTGAAACCTTTGGGTGTTGATTTTTTAGGGTAGCTTATCAAAAGGTGAGGGGAATTTAGGCTATGTTGTTGGAAACCTAGAGTAGGTAGAAGGATTATGCAGATCGCAAGGTAAGGGATTACTTTTGGGGGAGGGTTTCTACACGATTTCATGTTGGGAAAGTCCCTAACTTGGGTAAGATGATCATGGATTTGCAAGGGATTAGAATTTGGGTATAATCTAGGTATTAATAGGCTATTTTTGATTTATTTTTGCATTTATTTATTGTTTTAGACCAAGAACAAGCCAAATCACTTCAAAGAGGTTAAACTGGGATTCTTTAGAGTTTCCAAGAGACTTGATTAGTGGTAGGTGATTGTTGTATGTTTTTCATCTTATGTATATATGCATGTATATTATTCTACTTTATCGTATCATTTGTACAATGAATGTTATGGGAAAACATAGAAAAGCATATGAAATGATATGTCGTTGATAATCTCATGCAATGGACCTGTTATGTGACTTATGTCTTTGAAGTTGTAGTGTTCATTATGTTTGTGATTGTGCATGATTGTTTATGATTGTTGGTTGACTCAGGTACCATGTTCGATTTAGGATATTATCATGGTTGTCTCGGATACCATGTTTGGTATATACTAATAGTTGGCTCGGGCACCACGCCAAGTATGAGGATATCCATATATGGTTGTCTCAGGTACCATGTTGGTACACTAACAATTGAGTTTGGGTTGCAGGAGAGGACAATCTATATGTTTATTGTTCTATTAGCGAACCAAGTATGTGTTTATCATTTCATAATAGGACAGGGTATTATATTTATGATGTGGGAGATGCATCTTGGTATTTGTTGTTTCATGATGTGTGACTTGGAGTCTATATGAATTGATAATTGATTATGTGTTGTTTTTTTAACTGTACTGTGGTAAATTACTTACATTCATATCTTGGACTATCCATGTGATCCTACCAGTAAATTTTGGTTTGTGTACTGTTACTACATCTTGTTCTTTCCTTATTGAGTACAAAGCATCTTCGAAAAACTCAGTTAAGGGACATGTGATTTCAAATTCAAGGGTGAGCTATTCTTCCTGGCTTCCGTGGATTTCTCTTCTACTCGTCAATCTTTTTCAGACTAAGACATTTTTAGACTATTGATTACCATTTTAATATTTTGAGTTGCATCCTCTTTTTTAGATGTTAGAGTTTTGGTACCATGACTTTCAATTCTTATGGGTTTATTTCTACATTTTTTTGTACAATAGATTGAGTTTATGCAAACTCAATCCTTCGTTTCTTAAAACTGTTTTTCTTACTTTTATATGATAAACTTGTTTTAATTATATGGAGTGTTTAGATTAGATTGGGTTAGCTGAAGGTTCTCCCACGAGATGGTTTTGTGTAGCTGCCACTAATAATGGTTTGGGTCTTGAGAAACTTGGTATTAGAGAACTAGGTTCATTTATCTCATCATACCAACGCGTGTCTAGTAAAGTTATGAGAAATGGTATAGAGATGTTTGTACTTTTAGTTAAGAGGCTACAAGAATACATGAATATTCTCACTTCTTTTCTCCTTCATAATATAACTAGATATCAATTGGTATGTGGTCCAAATTAGTATCTAACCTCTTCCACTCTTATGTTCATAGATTTTTTATACTAGACACAATAGTGCAAGATTAATTACTCAAACGATAGAGATACAAGAGGACGTGATAGAGGTAGAGAAAGAGGCAGGGGTAGGAGCAGAGGAAGGGAAATACTTACTATAGGTGAAGCTTAAGTAAGAAATGTACAATGTGAGTCGACTTAACCCACACCCTAAGATCATATTGAAGAAGAGATAGATAAATAGATTGAGGATTCAGACGAGGTTGTACTAGAGGTAAGAGAACATATTGACTTTGAATATTTCCCCCCAATTAATGCTGGAGTGGTTCAACAAGTATTAGCCTTTTTTATCGGGATGGGAGTTACTGGAGCTACTCTCATAGTGCAGGCTACTCAGGTTCTATTCACTTATGTTATTGTTGCTACTATTCCCAGAATGGATGGAGACTCGGGCACTGCTGCCTTGTTTCATCCATAACTTTGCCATGTGATGACAGGTAAAGAACATGAGATGTTGACCATGTTCTTGAAGCTAAAGCCTCCAGTATTCCATGATTCTAAGAATGACGGTGTTTTTTGTTTATCTTGGACAATTCTGAAAGGTACATATGTTAGGTATTGTACAGCAGCATCGAGTTGAGTTTGTAACCTTTCAGATTCAAGGTGAGGCAAAGAAATGGTGGAGTCTTTTTGCAAAATACCGATCATTAGTCTTTCCTCCATTGACTTTGTATCTATTAACTTTACTTAGTGACTTGATTTGATTTTTGATACAATGATTCCCTTATATATGTTACTACTTGGTGGGAGAGTTTGTAGTGGTAACACAATTGTATCGTAATTGTTCTGTGTTGTTTATGGGTCTGCAAACTCAAATAGATTTATTCATATAGGATATAATACACTTTGATATGATCTTGGAATAATTTGGATGTATCCTTATTTTGTTGTGTTGATGCAGGAATGAAATTTCATAACTTATGCTTCCAGATAATTGGAGGTTCATGAGAAAAACTACCCCACCCATAATTTAGAGTTGGCAACCATAGTGTTTGCTCTCAAGATTTGGCAACATTCTCTGTATAGAGTTAAGTGTGAGGTATTCACTAATCATCACAATCTACAACATGTGTTCACTAAGTATGATCTAATTCTAAGGCAGAGGAGATGCATAGAGTTGTTCAAGGGTTATGACGTGACCATTCAGTATCATACAGGGAAGACCAATGTGGTGGCAAATGCATTGAGCTAAAAAATGGAAATTATGGGTAATTTGGCTTGCTTGGGTTGTCTAAGCGATCCTTAGCAAGATAAATTCAGGCTTTGGAGTCTATATTCATACAGTTGGGCATCTCGGAAAAGCTGAGGTGTTAGCCAGTATTGAGGTTAAGCCCATCCCTATAGAGGAAATCAATTCTAAGTAGTTGGAGGACAAGAAATTAGTTATGATTGAAGATAAGGTGGTTTTGAGGAGATCCAAAATGCTACTCTCAATGAAGGAAGTGGGTTTTAGAGGAAGGATTTTTGTTCCTCAGGTTGGTTATTTGATGCAGAGTGTGTTGGAAGAGTCTCTTGGTTTGCGGTATCATTCATCCTTGTGTGACAAGATGTATAGGGATTTGAGGTCACTTTATTGACAACCTGGGATGAAGAAAGACAGTGTTGAATATGTTTTAAATGTTAGAATTAGCAATAGGTAAAGGATGAACATCAAAGGCTTTCATATTTCATTAAGATAATGAATATTCCGAAATTAATGTGGGCAATAATAGCCATAGAATTCATAGTTGGACTACTTAAGACCGTGGGTAAGTATGATTTGATTTAGGTCATTGTTAATAGGTTGACTAAATCAACCCACTTCATTTTAGTCAGAGAGGACTATTCAGTTATTGGAAGATATGTTGAGAGCGTGTGTGATTGAATTTAAGGGTCATTGGGATCATTTCTTACCCTTATACGAGTTCTACTTCAATAACAATCATCACTCTAGCATTGCATGGCACCATTTGAGGAACCCTATGAGAGGGGATTCAGATCACTCATAGAGTAGTTTGAGGCTGGTGACGTGAAATATAGGGGTGTTTACTTGGTTAGGGAGGCTCAGGAAAAGGTGAGGTCAATTTAGGCTTACTTGTTGGCAGCCCAAAGTAGGTAGAAGTAATATGTGGATCGCAAGGTAATGAAAATGACATTTCAGGCTGGCAATCAAGTTCTTTTGTAAGTGTTACCTATGAAGGGTGCCATGAGGTTTGGTAAGAAGGGTAAGCTCATCCCTTGCAAAATTAAAATGGTTCAATCAAAACTAATACAAATTCTTACATTCTTCCCAACTGACCTCTAAAAAATAAATTTTAAGTCATTATCTTTTAAGTTAATAACTAACTTAATGCAAAAATGAAATATTTTAAAAAAGAAAAATATTGAAAAATTTATGTGGAGCCGATCTATGTTGGGCGAGGCAGGGTAGAGCAGGTTCAAAATGTTTGGATTTATCCCCAATGAACCAATATATAAATGGGCTCTAAGGAGTTTTGACACCTTTACCAAAATGGCAAGCTTAAGTACACCATGAGAAGGGCGCTCTCACACATCAAACCACCAATCATCTATTTTATGTAGAAGGGGCTGCATGTTAGGCTTGTGTTGAATGAAGATTTATTGTTTACTGTATTCATCCTCTTATTTGATTAGGCATAATGTATTGTAAAAGTCTATTTTTGACTGAGTTTATCTACGTTTTTAATAATCTGGTTTAGTCCATTTAGTTTTAGTAAGAGAACTTTTATAATTATTTTTAAAATTTATAGCTAGATAGGTGGCTTAATTTTCCATAAGATCTTATTTTCTATTAGAAGGTGACACGTGTCTCTCGATCATTTTAAGTGTTAGTCCCTATATCCCACCCCTTTATTACTTCCTAAGTTACTAGCAAAGTTTTCTACTTTTGAAAATCCTTGAGGAAAAGACCTAGCTGAAGGAGGATGGATTTTCATATAAGTCTATTAAAAATGACGAATATACCCCTGAACTATGATAAATGATACTCCAATTTCATCTATTATACTTTAAGGTTATATATAATCTTACTTTCATACTTTTGGGTTGTATATACCCTTATGTGAAATGGAGGGACATGTTTCATCATCTAAATGGTCTACCAAATATTAATTTATGTTTTTACCCACAATTAAAAAACCCACCCATAGTCGGTCAACTATGCATGAGCCTATTCCCGGGTTTCACTGGTCTCCAATGTGCTAAATTTCTCTGATGCGTGATTCTGTTGCAGCATCTCTCATGTCTTCGATGTCTAATTTTATTACATCGGCTCACCGGTCTCCAATGCGTGAATCAATTATGACATTTCACTAGTCTTTCATGTGTGCCTCGTGCCTCCACATTAGTCCCCGATGAGGAATCTGTTCTTCCGTGTTAGTCTACAATGTAATGCAAATTTGTTCCCAAATCAGAGAAAAGAAAGAAACATGACCGAGTATCCAATAAATTCACAAATTTTAGTACCCGAGAGTATGAAAAAGAGATCTATGTCAAATCAAATAAAAACATAAAGTACTAGAGGTTGATGCTAGTGGCAATAAAGAAGGTAGATCGAAAATCTTCCCCAATCCAAACTAACAATAGAAAATCATAGAACTAGGAGAATTCACTCCTTGTGCAATGTTTTAGGGAGGAAGAAAAAGTTTTTTAATTCGGGTCATGGGTATGTTGAATTGTGGAAAATGGGTGGTTTTGTATTTAATTTTGGGTAGTTTTTTTTAATGATGCCACGTGCCTTTTTGTCTGTCATAAGGAGATACATAACCCAAAAGTAATACGGTAAGGTTATATATAACCTTAAAGTATGATGGAGAGCAATGACTTACTATTTTTCATAGTTGAAGGGTAGATTTGTCTTTTTTCCAAAGTCTATTTGTGACTAAGATATTGATGAGTCAGAGATTTGGACTCATTTACGGCTTTGTTTGTATAGAATTAGTGTCCTCAAATGATTAGTTTGCGCCAATAACTGATGTGACATCCTTGATTTTCAGGAACATGAATTGATGAACAAAGCTAGGAAATTAGTAGGCAAGAAGGAAAACAAAAGTTGAAAAAGAGAAAGGAGAAACAAACTTGACGATCGCTGAGAGAACTCGGCAGATCGCCGAACAGCCTTTGGATCGACTTAATTTACAGACCACTGAGCACAAAATAAGAGGAATTTAGGCGAATTGCATCTCCTATCGGCGAATCACCAACTGCATCAACGAAAGACTACCTAATCGCCAAATACTACTGATGGAGACCCATGTGGATGCAGATTGGCGAGCTAAGATACGAAAGGGCGCATCACAGAATGGAGCGGCGATCCAGATCTGGATTGCCTAAATTTACAGTAGATGGATGAGGGAAATGGGAAGAAAGAAGGCGAGAGGCTAGGATGATAGGTGAGTCACCGAATGGGTCGGCGAATCCCAAGTTTCCTCGCCGAATGTTCCAAAAGCCACACCTTAGATTAGTATAAATTAATTTGTGGAAGAGAGAGAAAGTATTCAGAAATTGTGAGGAACAACATATAGAGAGCAAAAACACTGCTATTGTTGATTTCAAGTGATTTTAACAAGGTTTTTCATTTGGGTTTTGTAATAGAGAACATATAATTCAATTTTGACTTTCAAATTTCATTTCCTAGCTATGGAAAATGTGGCAGTTATCAAATTTCATCTTTTTACTATGATTGGCTAAAAACCTAACCTTGGGGGTTTGATAATGTGACCAAGTGTTGCGTTTGACTAAATGGGTGTTATAAGTTAGTAAATTTTGATGTTAATTTGAAGTGGGTCTGAATTATTACTTTGGTTTAACTTCATTATTGCATGTTTAGTGTAATATAGTTCAGAGTTTTGTGCTTGCTCGAGAGAGAATCTGTATAGAGCCAACGTAGTAATTTTGCATCCTTAGTAGTGGGTAATGATGGTTTCAACTTGAGAAAGTGAAACTTGAGATTTAGCCTCTGTATCTAGCTCGAAAGAGTAGATTTGATGAGAAAGTGGGTTGGTCTTCTTGTGGATAGTGTTGAGGTTCGAGAGAACTCAATGGAAATAAGCTAATTGTTTGAGACAAAATTGCTTTACTTATAGTCCATTCTACCCATGACGAATTAACATTGTTTGTAGTGACTTACAACACCCATTAAGTTAAATTCGGCATTTGGTTAGTTTATTCCCCAAGTGTTATCTCGTTATTTGATTGTTCTTTGTCGATTGTTGAAGTGGTTGGTAACGACATCCTGGAGTTCGACTTCTAGACTCTTAAGTGTTGTGCTTGTTTAGATGCAAAGGTCACCATCATACTTTCATATTTGAATTCAAAAGAAAGCTACTCTCTGTGGGATCGACCCCAACTCAATTAGTTGGGTTTATACTGATTTACGATCATTGACACTTAGAATTGTATGAAGTTTCCTTGAAATGTTAATCAAAATGGCGCCGCTACCGAGGAGTAGCCTTTTCTAGATTTCTTTTATCGAGATTTGACTTTTGAATTTGTCGATTGTAGTTGAATCGATTGAGGTTGCATTGTGCTCGTGTTGAGTGGGTTGAATAGAAGTAAGAATGAGTGAGGCAGAAATAAATGGTAGCCAAATAGGTCACCGAGACGGTATCGATGATATTAATAGTGTGTACAATCCATTCCAACCAGGTGAAATGGGTGCAATTTGCCTACCATTAACTAATGGGAATGCAATATTTCAGGTCACGAGCACAACTCTTCATTCCCTCCAAATGAAGGGACTTTATGGAGGGCTGGCTTATGAAGATCCATATGAACTTGTAAGAAATTTTATAGAGTTGTGCAGTCCATTTTCATTCAAGAATGTGTCACAAGAGCCAATCCGACTATGGTTATTTGCACTATCTTTGACGGGGGAGGCTAACAAGTGGTCGGCTGAGTTACCAAGGAATTCCATCACATCATGGGATGAGCTGATCACAGAATTCACTGCGAGATTCTTTCCTCCATCGAGGATGATCAAAATCAAAGATAACATTCAAGGTTTTAAGCGATTGGAGGGTGAACCCATCCATGAAACGTGGTTGAGGTTTAAAATACTCCTTTTTCAATGCCCAACTCATGGGTTACCAAACGATATGCTACTCCAATATTTTTACCAGAGTCTAGATTCGGTAAATAATGGAGTAGCTGATCAATTGGTTCGAGGAGGGATAATGTTGCAATCATTTGAAGTGGCTTCATTTCTTCTTGATGATATGATTAAAATAAATCAAGCGTGGTACACTCAACAAGATCAAGTGTCAAGTATTTGTTTTAGAATGACTCAAGATCAACTTGAAAAGGAAAGCGAAAGGGATGAGAACATCAAGAAGATGTTGGCCCAAATGGAAATGCTCATGGCACGACGTCGCGCCTTATTTAACTTCGTGGCACGACGTGGAAATATTGTCAAGCATCTTCCAGATACACCACTTCTTGTGGAACATTCTTGAATAAAAATGGGCTGTACACATCTATCAAATTCCTCACATGATCATGTGGATCTTCATGAGCCAGTCCACCATAAAGTCCCTTCATTTGGAGGAGATGAAGAGTTGTTCTCGTGACCTCAAATGTTGCATTTCCATCAGTTGATGGTAGGCAAATTGCACCCATTTTACCTGGTTGAGATGGCTTGTATACACTATTAGTATCCTCGATACCATCTCGGTGACGTGCTTGGCTACCATCCACTTCTACCTCAATCATTCTTACTTCTATTCCATCCGTTCATAACGAGAACAATGCCACCCTAATAGATTCAGCTACAACTACCAAATTCACAAGTCAAATCTCGATAAAGGAACTCTAAACAACGCTACTCCCTGGCAGTGGCGACATTTTGATTAACGTTTCAAAGACACTTCATCCAATTCTAAGAGTCAACAATCGTTAATCAGTATATAACCCAACCAACAGAGTTGGGGTCGATCCCTCATAGAGTAACTTTCTTTTGAATTCAAATATAAAAGTATGGCGGTGACCTTTTTTAGCTAAATGAACATAACACTTAAGAGTCTAACAACCAAATTCCAGGATGTTGTTACCAACCCACTTCAACAATCAATAAGGAACAATCAAATAACTAGAAAACACTTGGGAGATTGACTAACCAACTACCAAATTCAACTTATTGGGTGTACATCATTACCAACAATGCTAATTCATCGTGGGTAGAATGGACTATAAGTAAAGCAATTTTCTCTCGAACAATTACATTATTTCTGTTGAGTTCTCTGAAACCTCAACACTATCCATAAGACGACTAGGACACTACCTCATCAAATTCACTCTTTCGAGTCAGATACAAAGGTTGAATCTCAATTTTCACTTTCTCAAGCTCAAATCGTCATGACCCATTACTAAGGAAGCCAAATTACTATGTTGGCTTTGTACCTCTCTCTCGAGCAACCACAAAACTCTGAACTATATCACACTAAATATGCGATAATAAAGTTAAACCACAGTAATAATTCAGACCCACTTCAAATTAACACCAAAATTCACTAATTGATAACACCCATTTAGTCAAATGCAACAATTGGTCACATTGTCAAACCCCCAAAGTTAGGGTTTTAGCCAATCATGGTAAAAAGATGAAATTCAATACCTGCCACATTTTCCATAGCTGGGTAAATGAAATTCAAAAGTTAAAATTCACTAATATCTTCTTTATTACAAAACCCAAATGAAAAACCTTACTAAAATCACTTCAAATCAACAATGGCAGTATTTTTGCACTCTATCTCTTGTTCCTCACATTTTTGAATGCTTTCTCTCTCTTGCAAAAATCAATTTATACAATTATGATGTGTGGCCTGTTCGAACCAATCGGCGAGGAAAGTCGGGCTTCGCCGACCGTTCGTCGACTCACCGATTGGTCTTCATCTCGCCTTCATTCTTCATATTTTCTTAGTTCAACCACTGTATTTTTAGGTTAGCCAGATCGGGATCACCGTTTCATTATGCGATTTGCCTCTTTGCCTTTTAACTCGGCCTCAACACTTATCTGGATCACCATTAGTACCTTTGGCGATGAGGTCATCCTTCACCGATGGGATCGGCGACACGCCGAATGGAACTATTGCTCGCCTAAGTTACTCCTAATCCAATCTCAGAGTTCTGTAAATTTAGGTGATATATGAGTAACTTAGGGATTCGCCGACTGATCTCGGCGATCATCAAACGTGTTTTTCCTCTTCTCGTTTTCAGCTTGTATTGTCCTTGTTGACCATTTCTGTCCTAGATTTCATCCTCAACCCATATATCTAAAAATCAAGGGTTTTATATCAGTTATTGGCATAAATTGAGCATTTGAGGACACTAATTCTATACAAACAGATACCTAAATGAGTCCAAATCTTGGACTCATCAGAAGGCATATCAAAGCTATAAGTTTGACTATCTCCGATACAGTGAGCATCCCTCTTGGCATTTGCCCTCACAAAATTTAGGTTGATAGTAATTGTAAACCGAGTGTTGAACATTAGTGACGATTCAACCCACTGATGCAAGAGGTGGTAAAAAAGGAGATAATAAAGTGGCTGGATGCAGGTGTGATCTACCCTATTGCGGATAAAAAATGGGTAAGTCTAGTACAATGTGTACCGAAAAAGGGAGGCATCACAGTAGTCCCAAATGAAAAGGGGGAGCTTGTGTCTATGAAACCTGTGACCGGATGGCGAGTATGCATGTACTACGAAAAGTTAAACTCGTGGACCGAAAAAGATAACTTTCTCATGCCTTTCATGGATCAAATGCTTGATCGACTTTCAGAGAGAGGATGATATTGCTTTTTGGATGGGCACTCCGGTTATATTCAAATCTCCATTGCTCCGGAAGACCAAGAGAAAAATACCTACACCTGCCCATGTGGAACTTTTGCCTTCAAAAGAATGTTGTTCGGGTTATGTAATGCTCCGGCAACAATTCAACGTTACATGCTGTCTATTTTCATTGATATAGTGAATAATTCAGTGGAAGTCTTGATGGATGACTTCTCGGTTATGGGTGACACTTTTGAAGCATGCTTTGCACACTTGGGACAAGTTTTCCAAAGATTTGTGGAGACAAATTTGGTCCTAAATTGGGAAAAATGCCACTTTATTGTTAGGGAAGGTATAGTTCTTGGCCACAAAGTGTCGCAAAAAGGGCTGGAGGTTGATAAAGCAAAGATTGAAGTGATTGAGAAGCTAGCACCACCAATTTTGGTGAAGGGTATTCGTAGTTTCTTGGGGCATGCCAGTTTTTACCGGAGATTCATCAAATACTTTTCAAAAATTGCACATCCTCTATGCAAACCCTTGGAGAAGGAGGTTAAATTCCACTTTGATGATGCATGTATGGTGTCCTTCAAGTGTTTGAAAGAAAAAATGATTTCCACTCTGGTTATCATTAGTCCTGATTGGTCAGAACCCTTCGAAGTAACGTGTGATGCAAGTGGCACGACATTAGGTTTGGTGTTGGAGCAAAAATGCAACAAACTATTTCACCTCATTTACAATGCGAGAAAAACTCTAAACGGTGCTTAGCTTAATATATCTTTACAGAATAAGAATTACATGCGGTAGTATATGTGTTTGAGAAGTTCCGGGCATACTTGCTAGGTACTAAAGAGGTTGTTCACAATGATCATGTTGCACTGCGTTATCTGATGGCAAAGAAGGATGCCAAGCCAAGATTGATATGGTGGGTGCTACTGCTGCAAGAATTTTACTTTGAAGTCAAAGATAGGAGAGGTTGTGAGAATCACGTGGCTAACCACTTATCAACATTGGAAGGCAAGGAAAATGACGAGTTGGAGGTAGACATAAATGATGTCTTTCCCAATGAACAATTATTCACAGTAACTCTCCAACAATCTTCTTGGTATGCTGATTTTGCTAATTACGTGGTGTGTGGATTAATGCTGGAAGAACCAAACTTCTACCAACAGAATAGGTTCTTGTTCGATGTTAAGATGTACGTTTGGAATGAACCATATATATTCAGAGAGTGTGTAGACCATATCATTAGGAGATGTGTTTCGAAGGAAGAAGCCATCGAAATTCTACATGTTTGTCACGATTCACCAGTTGGCAGTCATCATGGTTGTGTACGTACAGATGCTAAAGTTCCTTTAAGTGGTTACTACTGGTCGTCCCTCTACAAAGATGCTCATGTGTTTGTAAGTACACTCAATGTCAGAAACAAGGTGGAGTGTCTAAAAGACACGAGTTGCCTCTCACGCCTATTTTAGAAGTTGAGTTATTTGAAGTTTAGGGTATATATTTCATGGGTCTATTTGTAAGTTCGTTTGGTAATAAGTACATTTTTGGGGTAGTAGATTATGTTTCTAAATAGGTGGAGGCTGTTGTAGTACCCAACAATGAAGGGGGAAGTGTTGTTCAATTCCTAAAACGCTACATCTTTGCTAGGTTAGGTACTCCTCGGGCAGTTACTAGTGATGGGGGATCCCATTTCTACAACAAGTTTTTTACATCCGCATTGAGCAAGTATGGAGTGAAACACAAAGTAGCAACTCTGTATCATCCCCAAACGAGTGGCCAAGTTGAAGTGTCAAATCGGGAGATCAAGAGTATCCTGGCCAAGACGGTGAATGCAAATAGGATTGATTGGTCTCGAAATATTGATGATGCTCTATGGGTGTATCACATTGCATACAAAACACCAATTGGTATGTCTCTGTATCAGCTAGTCTTCGGAAAATCTTGCCATTTATCGGTTGAATTGGAACACAAAGCATTATGGGCATTGAAAGCTCTAAATATGGATTGGGCAAAGACTTCAAAAGACAGAGTAGATCAGCTAAATGAGTTGGACGAATTCAGGCTCAGGGCTTATGAAAGTTTTGCTCTTTACAAGGAAAAGATGAAGAAGTGCCATGATTCTAGAATCCTTAAGAGGGAGTTCAGAGTAGGAGATTGGGTGTTACTATATAATTCTCGACTCAGACTCATTTTGGGAAAGCTCAAATCCAAATGGTCAGGTCCATTTAAAGTAACACGGGTGTTCACAAATGCTGCCATTGAAGTTTAAGGTAAAGAGGGACAAGCATTCAAAGTGAATGGGCAATACTTGAAGTTGTACTTTGGTGAATGCCAAGAGATTTCTCTGGAAGATTCTGCCTGAGAGGATCTCCACATCGTGCCACGACGTTAAATAATGCGCTTCTTCGGAGGCAACCCAAGTGTTAGTATTTCAAATAATGTGCTCTAATTTTGTAGGTGCAAGCAATTTTGCGAGGTGAAGATACCATTGGCGTATCGCCGAATCTGTTAGGCGAGACCGACATAGTCCGCCTTCTGGACTTTGAAAATGGAGCTGAGATAGTCGAACATTAGGCAGGAAAACTTTATCACTCAGCGACTCACCGAAGTGATTGGGCGAATCACCTAGTAGTTCGGCGATTGTTACAATTTTTCGCCAAAAAAGCTCCTAGTGAAGATTTCTTATCACCTTGCTCTTTGTGTTTACATACCAGTAGTTTATCTTAATTTGTTTTAGTATTGTCTGTTCTCTACTCACATTGGGGACAATGTTGAATGCTTTTGGTGGGGGACAATGTTGAATGCTTTTGGTGGGGGTGTATGTTTGGTCAGTGAGTCCCTTGCTCGTTCAAAAAAGTTATTTATTTGAGTATCAGTTATGATCAATACCGATAACTTGAATAGTGCTCTTAATCAAACAAAAATGAATGTGCAGCTATGATGACTATGATTAGGCCAAATGAAGTTGCATAGATAATATGTGAACTTTTTGTATCTCGTTGTGACTAGCCGGTTATCGAATAAAATCTCTTGTAATGAACATTGCACTCTAGCGAAAGTGTGGAGTTTCATTTGATAGTGGTTCCAATGCCTTGTGTGATGAGCTTACCGTGAACCTTGTGTGATGACACCTACAATTTACCCCGTTTGTCCGGTTGACTAAGTGATGCAAGCTCCTAAAATGATCTTAGGCAACAATTTTGAAGAGAGAAATAATTTGACAATATACCTCTTTTGTGAGCAACCTTGTGAGATGTGTGAATATTTCTTGAACACCTTTTGAGCCTTATCCTTTTCTTGGAAGAAACTTGATGCAACTGTAACCCCTCTTTATCTATTCACCCATAATCCTCATAAAGTGAGGTTGGTTTGAATAGCCAACTTTGGCAAAAGCCTAAGTTGGGGGTGTGGTAAAAAGAGAAGGTAAATCAAGAAGTGTGAAGAAGTCCCCCTTGATCCATGGTTTTGAAAAAGATAGAACCCCTTCCATACAAAAAAAAAAAGAAAAAGAAAAAGAATGAAAAAGTTGTCAAATAAAGTTGTGAAAGTTGCAAAAGAAATGGGGTGTCCGGTATTCCATGAGAAGTGAATAATGGGGTGGATTTTGAGCATAAGTGTAAATGTTGAAGAAAAGGAAATGAAGTGATGTTGATACCACATTTCATGAGGATAGCAGCCACTGAGCCTAAATGAGCATACCTTTACACTCAGCCCCATTACAAGCCTTGAAAAGACCTTTTTGATCTTGAGTGAGCTAAAACGAATGTTGGCTAGAAAATAAGGGTAAACCTATGGGTGAATTCATGCATGTGTTCATGTTTGTGAGTATTAGAGTTGTATGTGATTCAAGAGCTATAAAATGTTGAAGAATTGTGTGTTAATATGGAATCATCTTTGTTGTGAGGGCATTTGAGTACATTTGTTGAGCTTGAACATGCATTTGAAGCAAGTATTGTGAACTTGAGATTTTTTTATAATGGTGAGTCACAACTTGAACCTTCGAGTGCACAATTGAATCTTGCATGAGTAAGTTGAGTCTTGTAGTGTGCATTCATGATTCAGTTCCTTTGTAGCACTGTATGAGACATCCTTGTTGAACTACTAAACTTGTGTTTTACTTGAGGACAAGTAAACGTATAAGTTGGGCATGTTGATGAGTCCGAGATTCGGACTCATTTAGGGCTTTGTTTGTATACAGTCAGTGTCCTCAAATGCTTAATTTGCACCACTAACTGATGTGAAATCCTTGATTTTCAGGTACATGGATTGAGGAACAAAGCTAGGATATTAGTATGCAAGAAGGACAATACAAGCTGAAAAAGAGAGAGGAGAAACAAACCTGATGATCGTCGAGAGAACTCGGCAGATTGCCAAACAACCTTTGGATCACCTTAATTTACAGACCACTGAGCACAAAATAGGAGCAATTTCAGCGAATTGCATCTCCTATCGGCGAATAGCTGACTGCATCAGCGAAAGACTACCAGATCGCCAAACAGTACTAATGGAGACCCATGTGGATGAAGAATGGCGAGCTAAGATACTAAAGGGCGCATCGTGGAATGGAACAGTGATCCCGATCTGGATCACCTAAGGTTACAGTAGCTGGATGAGGGAAATGGGAAGAAAGAAGGCGAGAGGCTAGGACGATAGGCGAGTCGCCGAACGGGTCGGCCAATCCTGACTTTCCTCGTCGAATTTCCCAAAAAGAAACACCTCACATTAGTATAAATTAATTTGTGGAGGAGAAAAAAAGCATTCAGAAATTGTGAGGAACAACAGATTGAGAAAAAACACAGCTATTGTTGATTTCAAGTGATTTTAGAAAGGTTTTTCATTTGGGTTTTGTAATAGAGAAGATATTATTCAATTTTGAATTTCAAATTTCATTCACCCAGCTATGGAAAACGTGGCAGGTTTCAAATTTCATCATTTTACTATGATTGGCTAAAATCCTAACATTGGGGTTTGACAAAGTGACCAATTGTTGCGTTCGACTAAATGGGTGTTATCAATTAGTGAATTTTGGTATTAATTTGAAGTGGGTCTGAATTATTACTATGGTTTAACTTTATTATTGCATGTTTAGTGTAATATAGTTCAAAGTTTTTTGCTTGCTCGAGAGAGAAGTATAGAGCCAACATAGTAATTTGGCATCCTTAGTAGGGGTCATGACGGTTTCATCTTGAGAAAGTGAAACTTAAGATTCAGCCTTTGTATGTAGGTTCAAAGAGTCGATTTGATGAGAAATTGGGCTGGTCGTCTTGTGCATAGTGTTGAGGTTCTAGAGAACTCAACGAAAATAAGGTAATAGTTCGAGAGAAAATTGATTTACTTATAGTCCATTCTACCCACGACGAATTAACATTGTTGGTAATGATGTACACCCATTAAGATGAATTCGACAGTTGGTTAGTCAATCCCCCAACTGTTATCTCATTATTTGATTGTTCTTTGTCGATTGATGAAGTGGGTTGGTAACGACATCCTGGAGTTCGACTTCTAGACTCGTAAGTGTTATGCTTGTTCAGCTGCAAAGGTCACCATCATACTTTCATATTTGAATTCAAAAGAAAGCTACTTTCTGTGGGATCGACCCTAACTCATTTAGTTGGGTTTATACTGATTTACGACCGTTGACACTTAGAATTGGATGAAGTGTCCTTGAATAGTTAATCAGATATCTTAATTTTTCCTAATATAATTTGTTTAAGTCTCTTAAATTTTAAGTAATGGAACTTTATTATTTTTTTAGTCCTAGTAGACAGTTAGCTTACATTGCCATTAGACCCCATTTTCTGTTATGAGGGAGACATGTATCTCTCAGTCATTATAAGTTTAGTCCCTACATATGTTGCTGAATTCAATGAGAACGCTAAGCAAAATTTTATCAGAAATCTCTATCTCTGAATGTTTCTTTATGTTCCCTATCTCCCTTGTGTGAATTGAGTAAAAAGAGTACACTCTTGTTACAAATGTTATCAGAGCAACAAGTTACTCCGTTGCTAACAATGATACCTCGCCGGAATTACAGATCATACAAGACAGTGTAAGAGCTGTTATATGCCAACTCTCTATTCTCGTCAAGGATGCCAACAAATGATTTAAAACTAGGTAATCAAATAAGGTCCAGTTAAAAAATAACCTCACTAAAATGTGATGAGCTAATAGAAAATTACGAGTTGGTTACCTCAAGATTGGGGCTAATTGCGATACCTCCTTCTCCAACTTTATTTATGAGTCCACTCCCCATGTAATGTTGTAGGGAACTTAGGGATATTGTAGCAGGTGCGAGACATGTGAGCTTTACTTACCCTTTATCGTGAGCTTTATTGAATGCACCATTTTCAAGCTTCACTTTAGTTTTATCAGATCTGTCCAAGGTAGTAAACAAATTTTCATCAATAACCATGTGCCTTGTGTACATGTGATGCTTATCGTGACCAACGACACTAACCCACGGTACGAGTGTGTACGACCGTCGATAATATAGTAACCCAACCAGGGATTGGGGTTGTGTCCCAAGGGAGTGGTTTTGAGAATTAATAGAAAAATAAAATTAAGTTCTAACTAGTCGTAGCTAAAAACATTAACGATTAAAAACATTGTATATAAAAAGAGGTGACACAAAGATGTCAAATATCAAATGGGGATTTTGTCACTAATATAGCAAAAACAGTAAAAACGACAAAAAAATCTATACATGAGAGGAGATTCTTAGGGTGTGACCGCAATATGTATTGATTTAAATCGTTGGGTACATGCTTTCGATATGAAATTTGCAAGATAATAGTGACTAGGCTAAGATTTAGATGGAAATAAGTTCCCTCTGGGGCTACTTACCCTGTTTCAAATGGGTTCCTCTCGAAAACCCATTTGCCGCATGAAGACTAGCCTACGTCTTACCCTATTCACTCTCTCGAGTTGAGTGTTATGATATGGGACTAGGGCTCACCCTCTTGGGTTGAACCTCATGTCGACCCACTCCTTAGGCCATCAGTCTAGCGATCTTGTTTTCGCGACCTCTCTCTCGATCAAGCCGAAAACACATGGGTGGTTTTGTATTTGCAATACAAACCCATAAAATTAAACCAAAATTGCTAGGTGAAATCACTATTAGAATATATCTAACCTATCAACAAACAAGACCCAACAAAAATATCAACACATACTTGATAAATCACACCCCAAGAATGGGGTTTTTAGCTAGACATGAACAAGAGATAGAAATTTATATCTAAATGAGTTTGCATTCAAATGGGTATGAAGATTTAAGTCTGTTACAAGCCAAGAATGAAGAATCCATGAGACCCAACTCCAAATCTTGAAGATGAAAACCCTTTTCTCCCTTAAGTCTCCAAAACCCTCTCAAGCTTAGAGCAAAAGTATCAAAAAAGTACTATTCTATTGTGAAAATTATAATAATGGTCCAACTCTCTCAAAATTAATAAAAAGTTTAGTATTTATAGAATTTAGAAATTAGTGCTGGCGGATCGTTCGGCGAGGTTAGTCGGAATCGCCGATTAACTAGGTGATTCTCTCTTTGGTGTAGTTCGTCATCGTCTTGCACTAGCCTTCAACATCGTCGTGCTCTGTGTCATTGGGCGACATAGTACTGCTTCACAGAACTTTTTGGCGAAACGCCGATTGCTCCTTTCATCACCTTTTTGATCCTGCTCCTTTAGGGCTTCGCGTATTGGAAGAAAAGGCAGAATGTGTCCCTTCGGCAAATCTCCAAGAGTACTTGGCGATGCTCAGGCTTCAGCTTCTTCGTTTTTTGTCTTTTTGTTCCTTTTTTCGCCTATGTATCCGTGTTTCCACTAAAACTTCAAATACCAGAAACTAAAGTGTTTTCATTAGATATTTAGAATAAATAAGCATTTGAGGACACTATTTCTATTAAAATAAAGCCCTAAATGAGTCCAATTTGTGGACTCATCAACACCCCCAACTTAAACTTTTACTGTCCTCAAGTAAAACTCAAGTTCAGCAGTTCAAATAGGATGTCTCAAATAGTGCTACCCAAGACTAAATCATGAACATACACAACAAAACTCAAACTACTTATGCAAAGATCAACTGTGTACTCAAAGATTCAAGTTGTTACACACCATTATCAAAGATTCTCATGCTCGCAATACTTGCTACTTATGCAAGTTCAAGCTCAACTAAAAGTATCTAAATTCCCTCACATAAATAATGATTCCTTATTCACACAAAGAGTTTAATCAATCAATGATCAGGAATCAGATGCAACGCTCACACTCAAAAAGAGGAACACAATGCATGTTTTCACCCATAGGCTTGCCCTTATTTTCCAATTGATCTACGGTTCGGCTTGTTCAAGATCAAAAAAGGTCTTTCTAAAGGCTTGTAAATGTGGCTGAGTGCAAAGGTATGGTCATTTAGGCTCAGTGACTTTTCATCCTCGTAAGATGTGGTGTTCTCAAGACATTCCCTTCTTTTTCTTTATCAATTTCTTTTTCTAGTGCTTCTAAGTCATCTTTTTATTCACCTCCATGAATTTCTTGGAAACCCAAATTCTTTTGTACTTTATTCCACAATTTTTTATTTTTTATTTTTGTGGAGGGGTTCCATTTTTATGCAACACCATGGGTTAAGGGAGACTTTTCCTGCACTTCTTGACTTCTCCTTTTCCTTTTCACCACATCCCCAACTTATTCGCTAAACCACAAATCAAGAGGATTATAGGTAGTGGGTCAAATAAGGTCTAGGGTTCATCAAGGTTCTTCCAAAGAAAGGTAAGGCTCAAAGGGTGTTCAAGAGAAGTTCACACGCTCACGGGTAGGTTACAAAAGAGGTATATGTCAAATTTGTCTCACACCCTTTCAAGTTGCCTAAGATCATTTGAAGAGCACACCTTTCTAAATCAATCAGACTAACGGGGAAAATTTTAGGTTTATTCATTCATTGTTCAAAGTAAGCTCATCACACCAGGCATTGATATGCTCAAGTTTCACCTCCCTAAAGAAGCATAAGCGATCGTTATCAAATAAAGAACCCAACTTGTAGGTTGGGGCCGATCCCACAACAAGTAATTAAAGGGGGGGGGGGAGGAATTTGTGAAACAAATTGTAAGAAGTCAGTAAGTAATCAGTAAACAAAAGTCAATTTTTGTTGTTAT
>NW_006239701.1:72785-78792 GCF_000226075.1 Solanum tuberosum | reverse complement strand
TCATAACGCAGTAATCCTAGTAATAGCAATCCTTTCCTAGTGTACTACATGCAAAGTAATAAGCTAAGTATCTCTAAATCCTTGGTCCGGCATCTAGAGAATTTCACCCCGCACCTTCGTCCAGCTATGTGTGTATAATTTACTAACCCTTACCTTTACCTCATATTAGACATCACATCGATGTTTGTCTTAGTTATTACTTCACACCAATCGCCACTAGACTATTAGATAGTATCACACTAAATCTACGTTGATAATTCTTTTCTTGTTGATTACCTCCTTGGTTCGGCAAGTAGCAATAAGGCGAGTTCTAACGTTGCACACCGTTAAAAAGACTTTTAAATGAAAGAATTATAAATGCATGCAAAACAAGATTCAAGAATTTCTTATTTACTATTCATACTTTGTCAATCGCTCATGGTTCCCACAACCGTAGTTGTGGAGTTTAGTTACCAATAATCATATGAACACAATTCATTGTTTTAGATGAAAAAATTATAACTTACGTAAGAAGAATAATAAACCCAGAAATTCAACTTGAATTGTAACACCAAAATCTTCAAAACGAACTTAGGAAATTAAGAATTGCTAAAGTTGCAAGTTAATATCCCAAGTCAAGAACTAGAATAAAGTAATAAAATCTAACCTCTAAAAACGAGGTTTACATACCCTATTTATAGAAAACAAATCCTAAAATAAAAGGGAAACAAAATAAGGAAATAAAAATTAGCAGGACGCATCTCCATTCCACGAGGCTGACCTACGGTTCGTAAGTCGAATGACGGTCCGTAGGTCTCTTCCGTGGCTCCATACTTAGCCGATTTGAAATATTCACAAATCCACCTCTCTTAGTCAGCTTCCACGAACGAGCAGAACGGTCCGTCAGTGAGACGACTGACCGTCAGTCACCTCCGTCATTCTATATTTAGATTATTTCAACTTAGGTACTGGAACCACTCCTCTGATCAGTTCTACGAAGCTGCAGGACGGACCATAAGTCATTTGATGGTCCGTCAATCCCCACCATGGTTCCACACTTAGTCAAATTTCCATGAGCTTCAATCTTACCATGCCTGGTCGTCCCACAACCCTTATCTACGGGGCATCACTAATCCTACAGTCTGTAGGTGCCTCCGTAGGTGACTCTTTTCAGCACTTGCCTCAGCTACATCTTCATCTTTTCACGCCTGAGTTTATTTCCTGAAATTACAACAACAAACACATAAAACTAACACAAAAATGCCTTAGAAATTCGCAAATCCTAAATGAAGCGTATCAATAGTACCGTAAACTCACGATACATCAACACGCTCAACTTAAAATCGTTGTTTGTCCTCAAGCAACACATTATGACTCTAAACGACACTTGTACAGAAGCAAACAATTCCAGCCCAAGGAATCACATGGCTCTTCATCCCGACTCTTATTTGAGTGCGACTTTGTTCTCTTAGACTCAACAAGCTAACTTGTGCGGATCAAAACATGACAAAGATCGACCAACCAACACACAACATACACTATTTTTTTATCACCAAGGTACCAATTTTCTGATAATGTAACTATTTCCCTTACTTCAAACGAAATCCCTCTTTTCACACAATGAATATGAATTTGAGTACAAGGATGCATTCAACACTCACGCTCAGAAGTAACTTCAAGTACAGTTAGTGCTCAATACCATAGGCTTGCCCTTATTTTCAATGCTTTGACTCTCCAAACTAGATTCTTGGATCACTATACAACTTTCTTGGCTTGTAACGTAAGTTCAGGGTCAGGTGTGGTACATTTGGGTACTTCTTAGTGACTTTCTGCCCTCCTTGACATTATACTAGGCTTTCAACCTCATTTTACCCTATTTTTTTGACATCTTACCATTTTACCTTCTTTCCCTTAATTTTCTTCAACCATGGATGTGACTTTAGACTCTGTAGCTCTTTATTTTTCACTTTCATCTCTTTCTTGCATTGTATTCTTTTTTTCAGCTTTCAACAAGTCATATCCTTTCTTCTTTTATTCTTCTCTTTTTCAACATCAAACATTTTTCATACCCATTTTTCTTTTGGTTTCCTCTTTCATAGCCACCCTCAACTTATGGATTTTCCATTGGTTGAGGGGCACAATACTCGATGTCGGATCAGTGCCAAAATTGAAGTTACTCTTTACATTAGCCACCCTCAACTTAGGCTTTAGGCCTAAGTCGAGGTGCACATGTCCAAGGAGGGACTAGGGACAACATAGTAGATTATGGGAAGGTGAGTTAGGGGTTTAGAAAGAAACGGTCTAATTTAGGATCAGAGCATTTGGATCAAAGGGAGCATTTATTTCATTTGGTTGGATTCTTCTTTTAGGCAATTTGTGGATTTATCAGAACAAGGGCCTATGATCACTTCCTAGCCTCTAGAGTAAATTGTCTTACAAGGACTAACCGAGCAAGTTATAGTTTGGCACAAAACTGTTTGAACAATCAACTATTCTCACACACTCTTGGCACATAGTTTCATTATCAGATTATCAGATTACCCAGTTCAAGTTTGAGCTTAAGTCATGACATTAGGTTGGTTCATTATCATGTCATACTCAAAGCCGACACATTCAACTTATCTTAGCCTACAAATTCTAGCACACATCACAAAATTTGGACGAGTATGATTTTTCATAAGCCATCATGCTTCATTCTTATTTCATGCTTCTACACATAAGATCCTAACACATGCCGGTTCAACAGAAATTAAACAGTCTCTTGGGGGAAAAGAACACAGGCAAGAAAACCCCAAGAGAGGATTATGAGTTGGGTTACTCAGACTTCACCCTATCACTCACAATCTATTTACCCCACCTCCAACAAAAAATAGGTCCACTTGTCCCCAATGCACACAAAAATTAGTAAAAAGTAATGGATATGGGTGAAGCAAACTTGTGACGCATAGTGTCGACGAACCATCAACAAGCGGGCGGGTCCGATTTCCCAGAGCCCGCTAAATCAAGACTCAGGTCACCCTCAGTAGTGCCCGCATCAAGAAGGACAACACCATCAGTAGTGCTATTTGTCACTCTAACAGCACCCTTAGTGGTGGTTACATTAATCCTCACGGTATAGAACTCGACACCCCATCATTCATCTCACGGGTCCGCTATTACCTCAACTGCTCATCTATTATGGAGGCTTTTCGTGCCTTCTTCTCCTGTCTGCGTTGCCTTTTGCTAGCCTTTATCTTCTCCATGAGCTCAGTTTTGTGACTAGATCGGTGCCTCTTACCGCGGGAACGTGCAGGCTCGGGCTGCTTCTCCGCATCATCTCCACTGAATAGTGCACTTAGGACTATATCATCGCCTAATGTAGAGGGTTCAGCATGTGGCTTAACATCTAGTGTGGCCAGGATGGCGTCAACATCGGCCCGGAGAATAGCTAGCTCGGTCAAAAAAAAGGACATATCAGTAGTAGGAACAGGCCTCTCTAGAACTCTCAACTCAAATGCATCGAGCCGCTTATGAATTGCTTGGACATTTTGGTCCCTTTTTGCCTTCATCCTCTCTTCTATTGTCTCTTCGGACTCAGCAATAAATTTCCGCATCCAGGGATTAATATGGTGCAGCATGGTGGACATATGATCCTCCAACTTCTAGACTCGAGCCAATGGTATCATAGTCGTTTCGGAGCGTGGGCTGGCTCGAGATGAGCTCGGGGCCTGGCTGGCCGTCTGAGAAGAGGAAATTGGGTGCTCATCAGGCAGAGCTATAGTGGGGAACCCATCTCCCTACATCTGCCCCTCAGTGTGTACCATATCCTCGCCCATAGGTACATCAACTCGAGGCCCTCTGTGTGGTTCTGCCACATTCGCGTCATCCTGAATCAACCCAATGTCAAGGGTCCCAGTCGCATGCCAAAATTTGTTTGATCTCTCTATTGAACACTTCAACTTGACCACTAGTTTGCGGATGGTAAGGAGTGGCTACATTGTGGCGGACACCATATTTCTCAACTAGCGGCTTGAACAACTTATTACAAAAGTGGGAACCTCCATCACTGATAATCGCCCTCGGTGTCCCAAATCTGGAGAAGATATTATTTTTCAAGAATACGGTGAAACTTTTACCTTCATTGTTGGGGAGCGCAACTGCTTCCACCCACTTCGATACATAATCAACTACAACAAGAATATACTTCATCCCATGTGAACTCACAAATGGACCCATAAAATCAATGCCCCATACATCAAACAACTCTATTACCAATATAGGATTCATAGGAAGCTCTTGCCTCTTTGAAATCCCTCCTTCTCTTTCGTTACGATCACAAGACTTGGCGAAATCATGAGCATCTTGGTTGATGGTAGGCCAGTAGTACCCATACTGCAAAATCTTATGCGTTGTCCGAATACCACTATGATGCCCATCAACAGGCGATGAATGGAATGCTTCAAGTAAACTCAACATCTCAACCTCAGGCACACACCAACGAATAATCCTATCAGCACAACTACGATACAAGTAAGGCTCATCCCAAAAGAATTTTTTCACATCATGCATAAACCTTTTCCTTTGGTGAAAAGACAAGTCTGGGGGCGTCAAATCGCTTGCCAAATAAATAGCAAAGTCTCCGAACCAAGGAATCAGATCATGAGAAGCAGCCAATACTTGTTCATCTGGAAAAGTATCTTTAATTTCAGCCCTATCACCAAGCTTTATCATAGCCTCTTCCTCTAATCTGGACAAGTGATCGACAACTTGATTTTCGGTCCCCTTTCTATCTTTTACCACAAAATCAAACTCTTGCAGCAGCAATACCCATCTAATCAACCTCGGTTTTGCATCCTTTTTCTCCATCAAATACCTCAACGCAGAATTGTCAGTATGCACTATGACCTTAGTACCAAGCAGGTAGGATCAAAAAAACTTGAATGCGAAAAGTACCATCAGAAGCTCTTGTTCAGTCACAGTATAATTCTTCTAGACCACATTTAGAGCTTTCCTAGCATAGTAAATAGGATGGTGAATTTTCTCTCGCCTCTGTCCCAATACCACACCAAGCGCTACTCCACTCGCATCACACATTACCTCAAACGGTTGTCCCCAATCCGGTGAAATAATTATAGGTGCAGTAACTAACTTCTCCTTCAACTCTCCAAATGTTTTTAGGCAAGCATCGTAAAAATGGAAATTACACTGCTTCTCGAGCAGTTTGCAGAAAGGATGTGCAATTTTTGAGAAATCTTTGATGAACCTCCTATAAAAACATGCATGCCCAAGAAAACTCCTAACACCTTTTACAGAGATAGGTGGAGGAAGTTTTTCTATTACCACAACTTTTGATTTATCTACCTCAATGCCCTTCTCAGAAATTCGATGACCTAGAACTATCCCTTCTTTCACCATAAAGAGGCACTTCTCCCAATTCAACACCAGATTGCAATCTTCACACCTTTTAAGCACCTCAGCCAAATGATTCAGACATCGATCAAAAAATTCACCTATCACAGAGAAATCATCCATAAATACCTCAATAGTGTCCTCCACCATATCAGAGAATATCGACATAATACAATGCTGGAAGGTCGCTAGAGCATTGCACAACCCAAAGGGCATCCGTTTGAAGGCGAAAGTCCCATAAGGGCAAGTAAATGTGGTCTTCTCTTGGTCCTCTGGAGCTATAGAAAATCTGATTGTAGCCCGAATAACCATCAAGAAAACAATACCAACCTTTACCAGCAAGTCTATCTAATTTCTGATCCATGAATGGCATAAGGAAATGGTCCTGTTCTGTCCAAGCATTTAGCTTCCGGTAGTCCATACAGACTCTCCATCCAGTCACGGGCCGCATCGGAACAAGCTCAGTTTTCTCATTAGGAACCATAGTAACCCCACCTTTTTTTGGAACACATTGAACAGGACATACCTATTCTGAAATGGGATAAATAACTCCCGCATCCAACCACTTGATGATCTCCTTTTTAACAACCTCTTGCATAGGCGGATTTAATCTTCTTTGGTGCTCAATACTAGGTTTGTC
>NW_006239701.1:70689-72756 GCF_000226075.1 Solanum tuberosum | reverse complement strand
GAGGAATCCCAATAATATCTGCAATAGTCCACCCAATAGCTCGCTTGAACCTCTTTAACACAGTCACCAAGCACTCTACTTGTCTCGCATTTAAATCTGCTGCAATGATGACCGGCAAAGTATTATATCAACCCAAGAATACATATCTCAAATGTGGTGGTAGAGCCTTAAGCTCCAATTTCGGTGCCTCTACAATAGATGGTCTCGCGGGTGGAGACTCCCGATTCTTCATGTCTAACTCATACTTCTTTGGTTTTGACCGATATTCGCACCTATCGAGTGCAGCCACCAACTCATCGTACTCTTCAATACCATCACTATCGAAATTCATCATAACTATTGCTAGTGCCTCAACACCGAGTCTCTCTTCAATTTGCACTTCTTTTCCACTCTCAACTCTATAAGTTATAGCAGATACCATTTGGAGCTTACCACTCTGCTTCATGGACCTACAAATATTTAAAGTTGCTTCTTCATTGTTCAGGACTTCATCTGCCCCTTCTCCATATCAACCAACTCAAGACCTGTGGCAAGGAATGGTCTCCCAAGGATAATGGGAACCTCAAAATCAACCTCATAGTCAAGAATCATAAAATCCGCCGAAAATATGAACGACTCCACTTTCACTAGCACATCTGGAGTACACCATTGTGCCTTTTCACGGTTCGATCGGCCATAAGTAACTACATCGTAGTAGGCTTAGGATCCCCTTGACCCAACTACTTATAAATAGAGAATGGCATGAGGTTGACGCTAGCACCAAGATCACACAATGCCTTAGCAAAGTGTAACAACCCTATAGTACATGGAATCGTGAAAGCACCAGGATCTTCCTTCTTCTGCACAAGAGACCTTATAGCAATAGCGCTACAATGCTGCAATCTATCATCATCTTCAAAACTCACAGACCTTTTCTTTGTCATCATATCTTTTATAAACTTCGCATACCCAGGAATTTGCTCCAACACTTCTATCAATGGAACGTTGATGGAAAGTTGCTTCAACATAGTAATAAACCTGCGATATTTACCATCTTCAGTCTTCTTTACTAACCTTTGTGGAAAAGGTGGTGGAGGTCTAGGTATGGGGACCATTTTCTGAGATATCTCCGCTTCTTTCTCTGTCACATTCTCAGACTCTTCGTTAACCTCTATCATATCATCTTCTTTTCTAGTCTCAACATCCACCACATATGGCATAGGTGGATAAATGGTTTGCTTACCCCCTTGAGTAGTAACTACCATACAATGACCATCATTCTTTGGATTCTGGATGGTGTTGCTAGGAAGAGTTCCAGGTTAACGTAGGTTCACTGTAGTAGACAACTGAGTCATCTGCTGCTTTAGATGCTTTATTGACACTGCATGGGCGTCAACTTTTTGACCAATACCGGAAAAGTCATTTCTCATCTCCTTCACATTTTCATCAGTTTCATCAAACCTTCTCATCATCTTCTGAATCATATCTTCAATACGCGCCATATTCCCTCCAGCTTCCTTAGTACCAGATTCCCAATTTTGAGGGGGAACATAGTTGTTCCGATTGTAGTTGTTGTCGCGATTGAAGTTCCCATCCCAGACATATTGAACCTCTTAGTTGTAATTTTCATAGTTTCGACCTTTGTTTCCTTGACCTTGGCGCCAATTTTCCGTGTTGGATCCTTGGGAATTTGGTCAGAACCCCCCATCTAATCATTCACCACATAAGCATCCTCTTCATAGTAACACTCTTCAACAGGTGGTGGAGTTCTAGTCAAGTAGCTCATAACATTTACCTTTTCCGCACCTCCGCTCACATGCTTCAATACCAACCCCAACTCGGTCCTCATCTGTGCCATCTCCTCACGAATCTCATCCGCAGACTGGTTGTTTGTAGCATGAACGACAAACGTATTTCTCCCAGTATTCGACCTCCTAGTGCTCCATGCTTTATTGTTGTGAGAGATCTTCTCCAGTTTTCTGCAATCTATGCGTATGTGCACTCACCATATGAACTTCCAGCAATAGTATCAAACACTACTTCATTGTTGTCATCCTGACCTCGATAGAAATATTCCTTCAGCGACTC
>NW_006239701.1:39246-61045 GCF_000226075.1 Solanum tuberosum | reverse complement strand
TCCTGACCTCGATAGAAATATTCCTTCAGCGACTCATGATCAATACGGTGATTCGGGACATCTCTTATGAACGCAGTGAATTTGTCCCAAGAGCTACTCACAGACTCTCCAGGTAATGCCACAAAATTGTTGACCTTATCTTTGTGATTGAGCTTCTTGGATACTGGATAATACCTTGCTAAGAACACATCCTTCAGTTGGTTCCAAGTATAAATTGAGTTATAAGGAAGCTCAGTGAACCATACAACAACATCGCCTGTCAGTGATATAGGGAACACTCGCAATCCGATGACATCCATATCTAAGTCTGGTCGACCTACACAACTCTTGCAAACCACCCTTAGCTTGGCTATATGAGCATGTGGGTCCTCCGATGGAAACCTTGAGAATAAGCCCCTTGCTGTAAGCATCTGCATCAAGCTACTGGTCACTACAAATGTGTGCCCCGGAGGAAAATGGGGTAGGACAAGAGGTCCATCAGAGTCAGCAATATTGATGTAGCCCTATAGTTGTCATGCAGTTGTGGGCCTGGTGGACCATGCACCCTGACTGCATCTCCCAATTGCTTTTTCAGCTAGAACCTGGTTGTCTCCACCAACTACCCTCGGAGGTTGCAACTCAACTTCATCACCTAGATTGCCTACGATAGGATTAACCTGAACTCCTTGATTGTTCATTCTTCACAAAGTTCGGTTCAACTCTGGATCGTAAGAAGTATGTGGTTTACCCTGGCTCCGTGTACTTGGCAAACACTAGAGTCAGAACCTGAGATAGACAAAAAGAAAAAGAAAAAGTAAAATTATGAAATATTTGACTAAAGTTCAATAATGTAGTTAAAATAAATCTAAATGGCAATTTCCCCGGCAGCGGCGCCAAAATTTGATGCGCTCAAATTACACCTCCCTAAAGTAGCATAAGCGATCGTTATCAAGTAAAGAACCCAACTTGTTATCAGTAAACAAAAGTCAATTTTGGTTGTTATCAATATGAGAGAATTAACTAGGGTATACGTGTTCCCACAAGCTCATAACGCAGTAATCCTAGTAATAGCAATCATTTCCTAGTGTACTACATGGAAAGTGATAAGCTAGGTATCTCTAAATCCTTGGTCCGGCATCTAGAGAATTTCACCCCCAACTTTGGTTCGTCTACGTATATATAATTTACTAACCCTTACATTTACCTCATATTAGACATCACATCGATGTTTGGCTTAGTTATTACTTCCCACCAATCGACACTAGACTATTAGATAGTATCACACTAAATCTATATTGATAATTCTTTTCTTGTTGATTACCTCCTTGGTCCGGCAAGTAGCAACAAGGCGAGTTCTAATGTTGTGCACCGTTAAAAAGACTTTTAAAACGAAAGAATTCTCAATGCATGCAAAACACTATTCGAGAATTGCTTATTTACTATTCATACTTTGTCAATCGCTCATGGTTCCCACAACCCTAGTTGTGGAGTTTAGTAATCCATCATCATATGAACACAATTCACTGTTTTAGATGAAAGAATTATGAACTTACATAAGAAGAATAATAAACTCAAAAATTCTACTTGAATTGCAACACCAAAATCTTCAAAACGAACTTAGGAAATTAAGAATTGTTAAGGTTGCATGTTAATATCCCAAGTCAAGAACTAGAATAAAAGTAATAAAATCTAACCTCTAAAAATGAGGTTTACATACCCTATTTATAGAAAACAAATACTAAAATAAATGGGAGACAAAATAAGGAAATGAAACTGCAGGATGCGTCTCCATTCCACGAGGCTGACCTACGATTCGTAAGTGGAATGACAGTCCGTAGGTCTCTTTTGTGGCTCCATACTTAGCCGATTTGAAATGTTCACAAATTCACCTCTCTCAGTCAACTTCCACGAACCAGCAGCACGGTCCTTCAGTGAGACGACAGACCGTCAGTCACCTATGTCGCTATATACTTAGATTATTTAAACTCAGGTACTGGAACCACTCCTCTGATAACTTCTACCAAGCTGCAGGACGGACAGTAAGTCATTCAACGTTCCGTCAGTCCCCACCGTGGTTCCACACTTGGTCATATTTCCATGAGCTTCAATTTTTCCATGTCTGGTCATCCCACGACCCTTATATATGGGGCATCACTCATCCTATGGTCTGTAGGTGCCTCTGTAGGTGACTCTTTTCAGCACTTACCTCAGCTGCATCTTCATCCTTTCACGCCTAAGTTTATTTCCTGAAATTACTACAAAAAACACATAAAACTAACACAAAAATGCCTTAGTCATTCACAAATCCTATGTGAAACATATCAATAGTACCGTAAACTCACGGTACATCAGGCATCCACACTTAAGTCAAACAAGACTACACACTTTTGCTACTGTGCAACGATCATTACAAGAGAATCAATTCGATGAATAACTAATCACAACGAGATGCAAAGAATTCACATATTGTCTATGCAACTTCATTTGGCCTCATCGTAGTCGTACATTCATGTTTGTTCAATTGTAGGCACTATTGAAGTCTCGGTATTGATCAAAACCGAGATTCAAATTTTTGCACAAGAACAACCACATTCAACACATGAAAGGTGGAAAAAATGTGTGAAAAATTCAAAAAATTTCAGAAGGGTCAAAATCATTTTGCAAATAAAAATAAAGGGAGCCTCAAGCTCAAACATCCACAGAAAGAAATAAGTAATACAATTAAAAAAAACAGACAACCCAAATATAAACACAAACATAAATATCCATAACAAGCAAACAAGGTGGGCCTAACCCCACCACAAATAAATTCAATTTGTCCGCAAATGCAAATGATGAATATCCAACAATGAGAATAGAGAAAGATAGAGAGGGAGGTAAAGAAGGGATCCTGGCTAATAGGTCGCTTCATCTGTCTGGGCATCAGTACCCGGAGTGACCAGAAGGACCAGCTACACTGGATCAAGCAGTAGGAAACTTTGCCAAAGAAGCTTGCACAACAAAATCTATCATGATTTTTTCAGTCACGGCTATGTCGTTCGTTGTAACTTCCTCAAACATTTATTCGTCGGTTTCTGCCTCTATTTCAGGATTGTCTATATGCTTCATTCCATCTCCATGTCCTGCGGTAGTCTGAGGCATTTGGGGCACATCTGGAATTTCCACTGTTCCAAAGATCATCAATATATTGGTGGACTTTAGGTAGTCGACATCTTTCTTTAGCTCTGCAATGGCGGCCTTTAAGGTTGTTACTTCCTCTGTGGCTCCTTGATCTTGATCACACACTACTATCTTGGCCTCTACAGAATTAATAATAGTGCTTAGTGGTGTCCCAACTTTGTTGATGGCAACCTGAATCATGTCTGGAATGGAGCTTTCTATGATGGCAGTCCGACAATTAGCATATTGGGAAAGCTGTCCCATTCGGATCAAGGATGCCTGAGTGATTGGCTCACAGGAGGGAACAACAGTCGTCGGTCCGGGTGTTAATGAAGCAGCAGAGGGACCTGTATGGCCATAAAGAGTGGTAGTGACATCAAATATACCTGAAGGCCCAAGGGTCGTAGTAGGCAAAGATGCCTCTACAGGTATAGATCTAGTGGCCACAACTCCCTTATGTTTCTTTTCTGCTTCGTCTTTAAGATATTAAGCTTCGATCTTTTGGATACTGGGGAAGGCGGTGGCAGCCAATTCCACATCCTTCGTTGCATATCTAGGCACCCGAGCTCTTTTGCATAATTCAGTGATTAAAATCGGGAAAAGGAGAGATGTCTGGCTTTGTTTTGCACGCATATGGATCTCAGAGGCAATGATTGGCCTGAGATTTATCCTGGTTTTCTCTATGATGCATCGAAGAGAAGCTGCCTTAGCATGGCAAATGATTGATTCATTCTGTGAAGGCATAACTGTGATGTTGATGAACCGGAACCAATATCGTGCATCTATGTTCAGATTTTTCTTTTCAATCGAAATTCCTTCTGCTAACCATGTCGGAGCATTATCATCTGAGACTTGTAGAGCTAACCACTTTTTCGTAGCATCCAACTTCTGTGTCTTGATCAAGTGCTGGTACTGATCCGTAATATTATCGAACATACCCAAAATTGTGTTGATAGCCTTACTGTCACAGGCTATCTTCCTTCCTCTTACAACTACGTAGTCACTTGCTTTGAAGGATGAGACTATTCTTTTCCGTTGAGGTACCAATGCACTGTGTGCGTCGTAGAACTCTCTAAGCCAGCTTGGTATGTAAGAGCCGCGGTGTCTTGTGAAGATTTGGAATTTGTTGTGTTTCAGGCACTCCATCACCTCTGGATACCTATCAATAACTCCATCGATGGAAAGTCGTTTCTCCTCACTAATTGTTCTCAGACCTTGTGTCTTTTATCTATTCGTCGATCTATGTTGGGGACCTTTTACTGGAGGTGCCAGCACTAATGTTTGCTCTAGAGCAGCAGGATTTGGAGTGGTGACTAGACTATCTCTGATCCGATATGGATCATGTATCATTTTGGATCATAACTCAGCCCTCCTTGCGTATGTCTCGTAGTCTTAGTCAAACCCCGCACTCTCACTGTTATATGTGGGTGGCTCAGTGGTGTATAAGCCTGTGCTGTCAGAGTTTGCGTCGGATAATTTGAGGGCTTTGCCATTCCCTTTGCTTATTGAAGTTGTGGTGGCTTTGTTCTTGGGTGGAGGTGTATTTTCACTGATCACGATTCCTTTATCCCTTCCTCTAGTCGATTGTTTGGCCATATCTGCAAAACGTTCGAGATAATAGTTAGTAATTACATTGTAGTGCAAAAATGCAGACAGACTCGTTGATCTAATCAGCAAATCGCCGAACCTCTTTCGCGATCATACCTAGTCCGCCGAAAGTTACAGAGCCCACCGCACTTAAGATATTAAATTAAGGGAGATTTAGGGTTAGTAGGCGAACCGCCGAGTGAATCGGTGAGCTCAACTCAGCTCATCGACTGACCTAACGTGCCTGAGATTCAACTCACTTTTCAAAATCGATCATAGAAACTCCAAAAAAATAAATAAACTATGCATTACTGAAATTCAGCCCAGACCCATAGCACCCAGTCATGGTCAACATCCATTATGCATAGTTCACTACATTTAGTTTCAAGGTAAGCAGAGTAAAAAGAATTCGGACAGTAAAAACAATTTGGCCCCCAATTTACAAATCAGAAGTAGGCATTCAAAAAATTCTACTCATATCAGAGAGACCTAACACACATTAATGGACACCTATATTGCAGATGAGGTTGAATTCTTCAAAATCGAACGAGGGTTTTTAGAAACTAACCTTTTTGCTGAGTGAACAAAATTTGTAATGCAATGCGGCAACGAAAATCCGAGTTCTAAGTGCTAATCTGTGATTACAGTACTAATTTAAAGTGATAAAATGTAGATTACTACCTTGGTGCAAAGTTATGGGGTTTGAAAGTGAGAAAGAATGAAGAAGTGTGACTGTTGGCGATATACGTTGTTCAATCTGTATCCGTTTGGCGACGTTAGTCGCACTCGCCAACCTACTCGGCGATTCACTGAGTGGTCATTTATCCCTCCATTTCTGTAGAGCATCAATTTCTTGGGGATCACGTAGGCGGTCTGGTTCGAAATCGCCGAACAGGTTGGCGATACGCCGACTATATTTTTCGAGTTCACCAAGTTTTACAGGGTCCGCATAGCACTTGCATTGAGCCAAAAGGCGCATCCAGTTAGGCTCGCTAACCTACTTAGTGGTTCACAGAATGGAATTCTACTCGCCAATCTTCACTTTTCTACCATTCCTTCACTTTAACCTACAGCATCAACGCACCATTATTCATAAAAGCAAAAACCTAGTCATTTACGACCTTGAGTTGCCTCCCAAGATGCGCATTATTTACCATCGTGACACGACGCAAATCATTTCTCAAGTTTCATTGTTGGGGTTGGCCATATCCTCATTAGGCCATCTCCTGTTTCTCTATGGATGGAGTTGACGCCATGCATGACCCATCGGTCCTCGAGCAGTTGGACAGCTTTGGAATGAGACCAAATAATTTTTTCATTCCTTTGACGTCTTCTTTCAATCCCTCCAGCTCTTTGCCTTGCTCGGTCACCTTGAGGAGAATTGTTGAGAGCATTTCCTCGTTGCGTTTGATCTCCTTGTTATCATTATTTCTTCTATTATGAGGGGGAATGTATTTATCCTTCCGTTTACACTGAGCTTCGATCTTCACCATATTTCTTTTCAATTCATCCATTTGAGTCATCAGTGCGGTCATCAAGAAATCCTTTTCAACCTCTCGTTCATTTTAGCCATAATGTCAAGCAGTTGGACGGCTATTGTATACGGATGCTTTAACATCCTACCAGGAAGGAGTTGGTCAACTAACATCCTGTTTACGTGGCCAAGACTTTGGTAGAAGCAATCAAGGAGGATCGTACTGGGAATTCCATGAGAGGGGCATTGAGTTAGCAGTTCATTGAAACTTGTCCATGTCTCATGTATCCTTTCATCTTCCAATTGCTTGAAGGTGAGGATACGATCGCGGAACATAATTACCTCTAATGGAGGAAAATCCAATAGCTCCTGAGTACCGCTAGCCAGGCTTACTTACCTTATTTGGCAGCAGACAAACCAACGAAACAAAACTAAATATTAAGTTAGTAAACTACAACTAGGAAGAACACAAATTCTACTAGACTAAAAACTCTCAAATAACACCGTTCCCCGGCAGCAGCGCTATTTTTATGCTTATCGTGACCAACGACACTAACCTATGGTACGAGTGTCTACAACCGTTGATAATATAGTAACCCAACCAAGTGTTGGGGTCGTGTCCTAAGGGAATGGTTTTGAGAATTAATAGAAAAATAAAATTAAGTTCTAACTAGTCGTAGCTAAAGACATTAACGATTAAAACATTTTAAATAAAAAGGGGTGACACAAAGGTGACAAATATCAATTTGGGGTTTTGTCAAAAATATTGCAAAACAGTAAAAATGACAAAGAAATCTATAAGTGAGAGGGGATTCTTAGGGTGTGACCGCAATATGTATTGATTTAGATCGTTGGGTACATGCTTTTGATAGGAAATTTGCAAGATAATTGTGACTAGGCTAAGCTTTAGATGGAAATAAGTTCCTTCTCGGGGAACTTACCCCGTTTCAAATGGGTTCCTCTCGAACACCCATTTGCCGCATGAAGTCCAGCCTACGCCTTACCCCACTCACTCTCTCGAGCTGGGTGTTAGGATATGGGATTAGGATTCACCCTCTCAGGCTGAACCTCAAGTCGACCCACTCCTTAGGCTATCAGTCTAGCGACCTCTCTCTCGAGCAAGCCGAAAACACATGGGTGGTTTTGTATTTGCAACTATAAACCCATTAAATTAAACCACAATCGCTAGATCAAATCACCATTAAAATACATCTAACCTATCAGCAAGTAAAACCCAACAAAAATATCAACACATACTTGCTAAATCACACCCAGAATGGGGGTTTTAGCTAGACATGAACAAGAGATAGAAATTTATACCTAAATGAGTTTGCATTCAAATGGGTATGAAGATATAAGTCTTGTTACAGGCCAAGAATAAAGAATCCAAGAGACCCAACTCCAAATCTTGAAGATGAAAATCATCTTCTCCCTCAAGTCTCCAAAACTCTATCAAGCTTAGAGCAAAAATATCAAAAAAGTACTATTCTATTGTGAAAATTATAATAATGGTCCAACTCTCTAAAAATTAATAAAAAGTTTAGTATTTATAAACTTCAGAAATTAGTGTTGGCGGATCGTTCGGCGAGGTTAGTCGAAATCGCTGATTAACTCGGTGATTCACCCTTTGGTGTAGTTTGTCGTCGTCTTGCACTAGCCTTCAGCATCGTCGTGCTCTGTGTCATTGGTTGACATAGTACTGCTTCGCGGAACTATTCGGCGAAACGCCGATTGCTCCTTTCATTGCCTTTTTGATCTTGGTCCTTCAGGGCTTCGCGTAATGGAACAAAAGGCGGAATGTGTCCCTTCGGCAAATCGCCAAGAGTGCTTGGCGATGCTAAGGCTTCAGCCTCTTCAGTTTTTTTAGCCTTTCTGTTCCGTTTTGCGCCTAAGTGTCCATGCTTCCACTAAAACATCAAATAACTGAAACTTAAGTCTTTTCATCAGATATTTAGAATAAATAAGCATTTGAGGACAATATTTCTATTAAAATAAATCCCTAAATGAGTCCAATTTTTGGACTCATCAACACGCTATCAACATACCATTTACATTTACCAAAAAGTGATGTGTGTGAGGCAATGAAAACCTCCCACTCTGATTTTCCAACTTGGTGATCATCTGCAAAATTCACTCGATGGGAAGACTAACCCCTTTGATTTATTCTTTTTACCGGCAATATACTTCTCAATGTGCCCATACTTCTTAAAATATCTTCATTGAATTGGAGAACTATTTGAATTCTGCCAACAATTCTTCTCTAAGTGGTCTGTCTTCTTACAAATTCCACAAGGTAAAAAAATTTCTTTCACCGACAAATCACCTTGGTTTCCACGAGATTTTACCCATCTAGATTTATCCAACTAGAATTTTCTTCTTTCCTTTTGATGCTTGAATTTAGGACTTGCTTGAAAGCATCTTCTACTATCCCATCATTTCCCATGGTTACCCATTGTTTTGGACTTGCACTTTGGAGATTAGTTCGGATATTGTAAGAGTAGTCAAGTCAGAAGACTCTTCAATAACTGAGATTTTATAATCAAACTTATCTTGAAGGTTGACCAAGATCTTCTCTACAAGTAACTGAACTGGAAAGGTTTCACCAAGTATTCCTATCTGGTTTACAATCTCAATCAGCTTGGAAGATTATTCTTTCACACTATCTCAATCATTCATCTTCAAAAGCTCAAACTCTTTCTTCAAAGATAAAAAGTCTAACATATATTTTTCTTCTACTTCCTTTGAAGTCCTCCTTTAACTTATCACAAGCCTCGTTGGCATTTCACATGTCATAATCCTCGTAAATATCATGTGTGTAATACTTGAACATATGCAGGTGAGAGCTCTAGGAGATCTAGTCACCAACTCATCATACTTCTTAATTTCATTGAGAGTTGCATTAACTCTAAATGGCTGGTCACGGGGTTTTCCAGGCTCAACAACTTCCCATAAGTTGAGAGACTTTAGATAAGCCTTCGTTTTGATGGCCCAAATGTGATAATTTTGTCCAATAAAAGTCGGAGGGCATGTTGTTGGTTAATTTTAAGGTTCCATGAATTTTTCAACAAGCAAATTCAAGAAAAAACCAGAAAGTAGATGAGCCAAACAAACAAAATTAGATTCAGATCATATAGAAAATAAGCTTTGATACCATGTTACAAAGAAACGAAAGAAGAAATTCAAGTTTACAAGGTGTAAACAGTAGGAAATCGCAGTTGTAAAATGCTACAGAAATATAAAAGTAAAGATGAAGGTTGAAGTTTTCTCAATGTTGCATCACATAAGGTCTATTTATAAATAATGTGTGAGAATTACAACCATATAATACGCAAAAGATCTCAGACCAAACTATCTACATATGTAGCTCACAAACCACCACTCATTTTAAATCCAAAAGCTTATCAAATAAAATATTTTCAATCTAGGAGTGTCTACATAAATCTTAATTTTCTAACAAATTTTTTATTTTGTAGAACTTTTAGTGTAGCCTTGCATGCCTTTTTATGATGTTATTGATTTTCTTATTTTAAATTTCCACTTAATGAATAACTCAATGTTTTATGAGATGCTTTACCTTTCCCTTCTACGTTCCTATCATGATATTTAAGGAGTTACATGTTCATTCTACTCTTGATCGTGCAACTGAACTTAAAGTAATAATTTCTAATTACTATTGAATGTTTAAAGCAATCAGTTCAAATTCCTAATGACTTCCATACACGATGAGCAACAATTGAAAGGCCCGAGTAATGAAACTACCCATTGGTAAACACTTAAACTTCATTTATAGTTGAGTTATATTAAACTTTTTGAGTGTATCATAATATATAGTGAGTGTATAACCCATGTATAGGTAGACTACATTGTATAGCCAGTTGATACTTTCTATGAATTTTGATAAGCTATAGCATATAATCAGTGTATACTTTCTATAACTTGTGAGAAAAAACACATCCTTTGTTAGTTGAATATGAGATATTATTTTTTTATAGTTAATTCAGAAAGATCAACAACCATATGTTTAGTACACTACTTGTTAAACTTTTATTTGAGAAGTCACTAGATTTCAAGAAAATGTATACATTCTTTAAATATTTTAATCCACATTGAGAAAGGAATTTGAGTTAATCCAAACCAAGTCATGTGGACCAAGGAATTTGATAGCGTGGGGAGGGGAGGGGGATAGCCTTTCATATTTTTTTTTAAAAAGAGAGATTATAATTTATTAACATCTTGAACATATGATTATCTGAAAATATACATAATCCATGATAACTTATAACATATTTAATATCAATACATTGTTAATTGAATTTCTTAATAAAGTTATTTTAATTAAGACCTTCATCTTCATCTTTACTCATATGCAAATTTAGTTAGTTAATTGATTTTTATCGTGACCAACGACACTATCCTACGGTATGAGTGTCTACTATCGTCGATAATGCAGTAACCCAACCAAGGGTTGGGGTCGTGTCCCAAGGGAGCGGTTTTTGAGAATCAATGGCCAATTAGAATTTCATTTGAATTAGTCGTAGCTAAAAACATTTGCGATAAAATACATTGTAAATTAAAGGGGGTGACACAGAAGTGTCAGATATAAAAAGGGGTTTTGTAACAAGTGATAAAACAGCAAAATAAACAAGAAAATCAAGTATGGGGAAGGTTCTTGGGATGTGACCGCAATACAAGTTGAGATAAATCGTTGGGTACATGCTTTCAATAGGAAATTTGCAAGACAATAGTGACTAGGCTAAGCTTTAAATGGAAATAAGTTCCTTCTCAGGCAAGTTACCCCATTTCAAATGCGTTACTCTCGGACACGCATTTGCCCCATGAAGACCAGCCTACGCCTTACCCCACTCACTCTCACGAGCTGAGTGTTAGGATATGGGACTAGAGCTCACCCTCTCGGGCTGAACCTCATCGACCCACTCCTTAGGCCATCAGTCTAGTGGTTTTGGTTTCGCGACCTCCCTCTCGAGCAAGCCGAAAACACATAGGGGGCTTTGTATCTGCAACTACGAACCCTTTAGATTAAACCACAACCACTAGGTGAAATCACCATTAAAATATATCTAACCTATCAGCAAGCAAGACCCAACAAGAATATCAACCCATATTTGCGAAATCACAGCCCAAGAATGGGGTTTTTTTAGCCACACATCAAGAAATAAGAAATTATAACTAACATGACAAATAAATCAAGTGGGTATAATAAATTAAACCTTGAATTAAGCTACGGAAGAAGAATAAAGAAGACCCACTTCCAACTTGGGGAAGATGAACTCCTTTCTTCAAGTCTCCACAAAACACTCTCCAAACTTGAGAGAAAAATACAAAAAAATACTATAGACTAATAATAATTTTTACTCTGAAATTGTTCTCCTCCAATAGACTACAACTCTAACTAGAATTTATAGTTTTCAAAGATTCTGTTGTGGAGGATCGTTCGATGAGATTAGTCGAGATCGACGATGAACTCGGTGATCCGCCATTTAATCAGCTCATCGCCTTCAGTGTCTTGCCTTCAGCATCCTCATATCCTGGATCATTGGGCGGTACAGTACTGCTTTGCGGAACTAATCGGCGACTCGCCGACTGCTCCTTTCCTCGCCTTTTGATCCACTTCCTTCAAGGCTTCGCGTATTGGAACAAAGGGCGGTGCATGGCAATCTGGCGACTCGCCAAGTTGGACTCGGTGATCCGCAGACTTTGATTTCTTGTTCTTTTCAGCCCTTTTTACTTCGTTTTGCACCTAAGTGTTCATGCTTCCAGTAAAACTTCAAATACCTGAAACTTTAAGCATTTTATTCAGGTATTGAGATAAAGCAAGCATTCTAGGACACTATTTCTATTAAAATAAAGACCTAAATGAGTCCAATTTGTGGACTCATCATTAATCTTTATTAAATATCTACATACAAAAAACTAATTATATTTAAATTTATTTTAAAATATCACCACTTTGAATTTGGTTAAAATTGTTCAATCATTTTTTAGTAGAATCAGGAACTTGAACATCTTCATAATGGATGCAACTTTTATATTTGGTGATTCTAAATTTTATCATTGGAGGTTAAACGTTAAATGAGTAAAATATTGTGTGAACTACTAGATTTGTTCGGTATTCACTATTTTTATTTTAACGTTTTTTCCCCACATTTTTCTTTTGAAAGTAGATGACAGGAGCCCGTGCTAACTTTGGCCCAACAACAATAATGTGCAGAAAGATAAGTAGACTTATTTGTGCATATATTGTTAAGCATATGAGATATAGATTAAGGACTTTATAACATAAGCACAATCAAGGTGCCATCAACAACTTTGCAAGAGTCGGTGTGTAACCTTCAAATAGCTTCATCAAAAGGTTTATTTGCATATTGTAATTGAACCTCAGTGGTAGTCGTACCTAACTGCACAACGGGATCAAGGAAGACAAATAAATAAAGATATGAATGATGGATCGACATGGTCACTAAACTAAATCCAATTTCAAAATTAGATAATGTTCAAAAACAAAGTTAAAGTGATGATACTTTGTAATGATTTCTATGTTTGACATGGCATGATCAAATGGTGTAACTGTGGGTTACACATTTACAAATTATCTGTGTGAGTATAAAATATAAGTCTCCTTAAGAATAATTCATGTAAGATCATTCCTTTACTCACTTGTAAAATTAGGCAGTGTTCATGGCTGGAACAAATGCAAGAATGACAACCAAGTATGATTAAGGGTTAATTGTGTGTTACATTATCTAGGTATGCATGAAAGATTTAAGGTTCAAAGTTATCAAATCTATCGATTGACCAAATATCTATACCTGATGTATGATCAATATGGAAAGTTCAAAGGAAAACCTACTTACTCGTATGCAATTAATATTTATTTATATATCACATAATTTTTTATGCATATTTTCATAATTTATTCATTTTTATTTATGTGGGGAACTTTTAGGTTTCTTTATGTCACTCCCTGAAGCTACCCCCTTGACGTAACACGGGACCTTGGATCACGAGTGACCCCAAGCTAACCATGTGTCTAGCATATCATAAGCATACTGAAAGATTACTAAATAAACAAGAACTATGAGGAAGCTAAAACAATGGCTATTTCAAAATGGGGAATACCCAAACAATCTAAATATACGAAACATACTAAGAGTTTAACAATAACTGAAAGATAAAATCATCAACCAAAGTTGATTCTATTACTATGTCTGAAAAGCCTCTAACTAGGTTGAGGAACTAGGGCATGCCCCCTAACTAACTCTAACAAAACTAAAACTTAAATGAAAGCATGTCTATTGTCCTCGAAGTATAAGGACTCACCACTGAAGCTGTTGAATGCAGACTGAGAATCGATCTAAGCGCGATTTGGATGCTGAGTACCTGAACGTACATCATGAAAGAATGTAGCGCAGACTATGCGTCAGCACTTGGTATGTATTGAGCATGCATGATATAGATACTAAGCTGAACAAACATATATAAGCTGAAACAAGGTATAACTTAGCAGAATTGTAAACTGACCAAGATGTAAATACTGAAAGCATAACTGAAGAGCTAAAGTGAATGGAATGACCAAGTACTAATCATGAACAAGACATGCTTAACTAGACATGATTAACTGAATACTGAAGTATATACTGAAAACCTGGTCAAATACACTAAAAATCTGATTGTGGGAGCTATTAATAACCGACATGAAACCATGTGAGCTAAACGTGGGGTCCGGTGTATACGCCGAAATGACCCCACATACCTTGCCAGGGGAATAAAGGGATGACTGGCGTGATCACTAAACCTGATGCTCAACAGAAGGGACTTTTACACCAATGAGGGCATGTAGTTCTGTGACTATGAGGTACACTGAACCCTACTGCAACTCGGTGCTAAGTCTACTCCCAACAGAATATGTATATGACTGAAAAGTAACTGAAATATTGAGTAGCTCAAAATATTGACATACTAACTGGAAATGCAACAATTATATACTGTTAGAGTAACATTCCATATCTAGAGCATGATTATGTGTTTATCTAACTTTGCAAGTGTAACTTCTAAACTAAGAGAATCTACACCACTAGGATCCTGAGTTTCATACAAGGAACTAAACCGCGATTCTAGAAAACCTGATATTTTGATTACGAATACTACAACAGCTAAATCACAGCAATCATCCAAGGATTTAGAAAGCCTAGGTCTTAACAAGATATGGAGAATCAAGAATCTTACTAAATTTTAGGGACCTAATGGATGAAAGGAATCCACTAGTGAAATCTCACATACCTGGTGAAGAAATCTATGGAGAAATCCTTCGATTTTGGGGCTGGAACTTGAAGAAAACCTTCTACGTGTTGATGAGAGGGCTGGTCAACTTTCCCCTTCTTTTGGCTCAAATTTCAAAGAATTTTGGTGAAAGGTTTTAGGTAGGTTCTGACTAAATTGTCTGGCTTAAACTGAGTAAAATGACTTAGTTTAGGTATTAAATAACGTAGTTTAAATGCCTAGTACATAGGGGAAAAGGCCAAAACGACCCTAACTTAACGGCTGATGAGGGCCAACCATGACACCATTGACTGTCCTTCATTGGGACCATGACCTGTCAAGTGGGTTCGTGTTCTTGGAAAAGTTCTACTGGTTCTAAGCAGCCTCTCGATGGTCTACTTCACGGACCATGTGAATGACCACAGACTGTAAAGGCCACCGTGGTTCTTCACGTGGGTTTAGGGGTTTGCTGGCTCAAGACGAAGGACCCATCCACGGCCCATCATCAAGACCACGGCCCATGGTAGGTTCTATGATCTGAGGCCTGAGCTCGGGTTATTCTACCTTGCCGATACGATCTTTCCCTTGGCTCGTGTAGTGGTCCACGGATCGTGACGGTCTCATAGTCCACCACTTCTAGGTAGGTGTGAACCATAGTGAGGGTGACAGACCGTGGTCCTGATCACGGCACATAAACCCCTCCGTGGTTCACCATTTTATGTTGTTTTTCTGCTAAAAAGTTCAAGTCTGATTTCTTAGGTATTACAATATCTCCCCCTTGAGAACATTCATCCTCGAATGAAGTCTAAACTAGTTGACTACGGAGGGAAGGAGCTGGAATCCCTACCACTAAGTACAAGAAAATGATATCTAACTAATCTAAGTTTCAAGAACATGCAAATATGCTAAAATGCAAGAAAACTGAACGAACTAGATACTGAGACTGAATTTACGCAAGAGTAAACTAAGAGACATGAGAGGAACTATTACCTCAAGCTGAAACAGAATCGGAAGTAAAGAGGTGGGGCTACTTGGCCTTCATGGCTACTTCTGCTTCTCAAGTAGTTACCTCTACGGACCGACTCCTCCACAAAACCTTCACTTAAGCGACTTCTTTATTTCTCAACTTACGAACTTGACGGTCAAGAATATCTACTGGCACTTGGTCATAGGTGGGACTATCCTTCATAGCCACACTCTATAATGGTACCATCGATGCTGGATCACCTACACACTTCTTCAACAAAGAAATGTGAAAAACTTGATGAACCGCTGCTAGTTCTGCTGGCAACTCTAACTCATAAGCCACATTACTAACCCTTTTCAGGATTTTGTAAGGACCTACATATCTAGGACTAGGCTTCCCTTTCATTCCAAATCTCATCACCCCCTTCATAGGTGACACCTTTAGGAAAACCGAATCATCGATTTTGAACTCTAAGTCCCTTCCCCTCACATCCGCATAGGACTTCTCACGACTTTCAGTTGTCTTAAGTCTATCCCTTATGAGCTGAAGTTTTTCCATAGCCTTATGAACCGAATCAGGCCCAATCAATGATGCTTCACCAACTTCAAACCAACCAATCGGGGACCTACATCTACGCCCATATAGGTCCTCATACGGGGCCATCTAAATGTTGGAATGAAAGCTATGATTATAGGAGAACTCTATGAGAGGTAGGTGATCATCAGAACTATCCTTGAAATCGATCATGCAAGCTCTCAACATGTACTCTAGGTTCTGAATTTTACGCTATGCCTTGCCATCCGTCTGTGGATGAAATGTTGTACTGAGATTTACCTGAGTACTAAGACCTTTCTGAAACAATTTCCAGAAATGAGAGGTAAACTGGGACCTCTATTTGAGATTATTGACAAGGGAACCCCATGCAACCTGACTATCTCATTGATGTAGAGTTTGGCGTAGTCCTCCGCTGAATCTGTAGTCTTGACAGCCAAGAAGTAAGCAGACTTAGTAACTCTGTCCACTATGACCCAAATGGAGTCATGTTGTCTGTGAGTATGAGGTAAATCCCTAATGAAGTCCATGTTTATCACTTCCCGCTTCTATGTAGGAATCTTTATATCTTGAGTCATATATCCTAGTTTCTGGTGTTTTACCTTCACCTGTTGATAATTAGGACACTTAGCCACAAAATTTGCTATGTCTCTCTTCATGTCGTTCCACCAAAAGATTTCATGTAGATCACGGTACATCTTGGTGGAACCTGGATGAATGGAATACCTGGAGTTATAAGCTTCTGTAAGGATTTTCTACCTCAAATCACCCACATTAGGAACACATAAGCGACCCTGGTAACGAAGCACACCATCTCCCTCTTGGGAGAAAACCTCAACTTTCTGTTGATGAATTGCACCCTTCAATTGAAGTATCACAAGATCACTATCCTGTTTTTGCTTAACCTCTGCTACCAATGAGGATAATGATCTATTCTGAACTATCACACCACCATCTGACATGTCCGCAAGGCTGGCTCCTAAGTGAGCAAGTCACATCTTTTGCAAACTATTTCTTTTATTCCTCAACATGTGCTACACTGCCCATAGACAGACTGCTAAGAGCATCAGAGACTACGTTTTCCTTACATAGGTTGTAAAGCACATTCATATCATAGTATTTGAGGAATTCAAGACATCTCCTCTGACGAAGATTCAACTCTTTCTGGGTGAACACATACTGGAGGCTCTGATGATCTCTGAATACAGTAACATGAACACCATACAAGTAGTCTCTCCAAATCTTTAGGGAAAATACTACAGCTACAAGCTCGAAGTCATGAGTCGGTAATTCTTCTCATGAACCTTAAGTTGTCTAGAAGTATAAGATATGACCTTAGCTCACTTCATCAACACATAACCTAGGCCGACCCGGGATGCATCACAATAAATCACATAATCGTCTGAACCATCTGGTAGAGTCAAGACCAAAGTTGTAGTCAACCTAGGCTTCAGTTCTAAGAAGCTTTTCTCACACTCATTTGACAGCTGAATTTGAAATTCTTCTTAGTCAACTTGGTCAATGGGGAATCAATGGATGAAAATCCTTCAACAAACATCCTAGAATACCCAACTAAACCCAAGAAACTTTTGATATCTTTTTGAGAGGTTGGTCTGGGCCAGTGTCGTACTGCCTCAATCTTCTGAGAATCTACTCAGATCCCTTCACTGGATACCATATGACAACGGAAAACAATAAACTATAACTAGAATTTACATTTGCTGAACATAGTGAATAGTTGTGATCTTTGAGAGTTTGCAGAACAACTCTCAGATTAGGCGCATGCTCCTTCTCACTCCGAGAATAAATTAGGATATCATCAATAAAGATGATAAAGAACAAGTCTAAATATTGTTTGAACCCCCTGTTCATTAAGTCCATGAAAACTGTTGGAGCATTTCTTAGTCCAAAAGACATAACTACAAATTCATAATGACCATACCGAGTTCTGAAAGTTGTCTTCAGAATGTCACTATCTCTGACTCTGAGCTGATGATAGTCGGATCTGAGGTCTATCTTGGAAAAGCAACTAGCACCTTGAAGGTTACAGAACAAGTCATCAATCTTGGGGATGGGATCTAATTCTTGATTGTGACTTTGTTCTACTGCTGATAGTCAATGCACATTCTTAGAGAACGATCTTTATTTTTCCTGAACAACACTAGAGAACCCCATGGAGAGATACTTGGTCTGATAAAGCCCATATCTAGAAGGTCTTTCAACTGATCTTTCAATTCTTTATGCTCGGTTGCTGCCATTCTGGAAGGAGGAATCCAAATAGGCTAGGTAGCTAGAAGGAGATCAATTCCAAATTCGATTCCATGTTAGGAAGGAACTCAGGGAAGATCTTCTACAAACACTTCTGGAAACTCATTTACTACTGGGACTTACTCCAGAGTTGGGGTTTTGGATTTTGAGTCCTTTACCAGAACAAGATGATACATATACCCTTTGGAAATCATTATTTCAGGCCTTAAGGTAAGAGATAAATCGACCCATAGGCACAAACCTACTACCCTTCAACTCTAAGACTGGATCATTCGGAAACTGAAACCGAACGATCTTAGTTCACAATCAACCGAGGCATAATAGAAATGTAACCAATCCATTCCTAGAATGATATCAAAACCTACCAATTCTAAATCTACAAGATTTTCTTTGGTGACTTTCTGATAGAATGTGATAGGGAAATTTATGTATACCCGTCTAGCTATAATTGGGTCACCAATTCAAGTCGAGACTGAGAATGGTTCTGAGAGTGTTTCTGGACTGACACCGAAGTTTACTGCTATATAGGGAGTTCCAAAAGACAACGTAGCCCCTAGATCTATGTAACGACTAGGAAAATGATAGAGTGAAACTAGAGCCTCACATGTGAGTTTGGAGTCGAGAACTTAATGAAATGATTATATTTGAATTTGACCCAAAAAGTTCTTAAAAATGTGCTTCGGAAGTTACCGGAAACTTGTTTAGCTGTATATAGAAAGATCCATTTCGTTTTTCGAAAATCCGACTTCATATTCTTGTTTAGGGGGTCAAATTGAGAGGGAAATGGGTCTAACCCAAATTTTAGAGCAACCGTATCAAAATCCGAAATTTCCAAGTGAAGCCTTTTCGAGGGTCTACTTTGGAGGGTCATATCTCCTAGCACACAAATTAATTGGGTGGACAATAATATATCCATAGAAAGCCCTTTGAGTTAGCTATCTAACGCACTTCGTTTCACCTCACTCGGAGTTCGGACGAAGAAGTTATGCCCATTTTCGTAAAATCTGTTCGGCAGGAAAAGGCAATTTCCAGTAGGCGTGGTTACTGTTCACCCGCCTCATTTTTTTTTCCTAAATGTTGGACCATTTTTCCAAAGGGCATATGTTATTTCCTATATATCATTAGTTCAACTCTCATCTCAAAAACATTTCCCAAAACATCTCTCCCATACTTAGACACATTTTCTCTCAAGTTCTCTCAAGAACCCTAATCCAAAACCTTCCTCAAGATTGAAGAGACTCTTGCTCCAAGTTCCAAGCTTCCATTGAAGACACTCTCAAGACCTTCATAAGAACTCAAGGTATGTGGTGTTGAACTCATGGGTCCTTCCACCCATAGTGCCTAGACTCTATTCTACTCACTAATTCATGGTTTAAGTTAAGATTCATAAATTAGTCTTGTTCTTTGTAATAATTTCCTGCACATTGAATTTTAAACATGAAAAGTGATTGTTTTGAGCATGTTGTGACCCTAGAACTTGAACCTAAATTTGGAATGGATGTGGAGATTTTCATGTGGTATTGTGGGTGTTAAAAAGGTGTTGTTGTAGGTTGTTCACTGGTTTGGCTGCATAATTACTACCCTATTTTCCATGCTCTTTGATTCCATTACATGCCTTCAAGGTGTTTGACAAAATGTCCAACTATGGAGAATTGATGAATCGATGCTTTAAAGCTTGAGTTATGAGATGTATGGAAATCCAGAGATGTGTTGATGACAAACTAAGCTTGTGTATATGTTCATTCCATACGTGAGATTGCATTAGAGCCTAATGGGAATTTCCTATATAAAGTGTTGCATGACCATGCCCGGTCCGGGGGAAAAGAACCGGACAACCATGTGAGAGGTTTATATCTCACCACCTAGGATGCTTGGGGTGTGACCAACATCAACCATGTGAGAGGTTTATATCTCACCACCTAGGATGCTTGGGGTGTGACCAACATCAACCATGTGAGAGGTTTATATCTCACCACCTAGGATGCTTGGGGTGTGACCAACATCAACCATGTGAGAGGTTTATATCTCACCACCTAGGATGCTTGGGGTGTGACCAACATCAACCATGTGAGAGGTTTATATCTCACCACCTAGGATGCTTGGGGTGTGACCAACATCAACCATGTGAGAGGTTTATATCTCACCACCTAGGATGCTTGGGGTGTGACCAACATCAACCATGTGAGAGGTTTATATCTCACCACCTAGGATGCTTGGGGTGTGACCAACATCAACCATGTGAGAGGTTTATATCTCACCACCTAGGATGCTTGGGGTGTGACCAACATCAACCATGTGAGAGGTTTATATCTCACCACCTAGGATGCTTGGGGTGTGACCAACATCAACCATGTGAGAGGTTTATATCTCACCACCTAGGATGCTTGGGGTGTGACCAACATCAACCATGTGAGGGGTTTATACCTTGCCACCAGGGTGTCCGGGTGTGAACGGCATCCCCCATCCTAAGTTGGGGTTATAGATTGGTTGGATCATGCATACACATATGATATCTACTATTAGTATAGAGTTACTTAAACATGTTTTGACTTCACTTTGATCATGCATCCTCATATTGTTATTCATAATGCCTATGAAACTATTTCTTGTATTTCGATTGTGTCCTTGTCTATTGTTGTGTTGCACCCCGCATACTTAGTACATTCCAAGTACTAACGCATATTTTGCCTACATGATGTCACCATGTAGGGACCGGAGCTACTCTTGATCCTTCTCTTCATTCACGTGGCTAGTACGGTGCTTATCCGAGTTGTTGGTGAGTCCTCAATGATTCGAGGGCTATGTTATGTTTCCTACTCCTATGTTTTGAGACTTTAGCTTGCAATTGTATTTTGACTATGAGGGGAGCCGGTAGAATGTCATGGCCCCGTCCTATCTATGTATGTAGAGGTGTGCGTTGGACAAGTATTTTGTAAATGAGCTTGACTCTTGTTCTATGATGTCATTTTGAAATGGTTTGCCCTTAGTCCCTATTTCCCGTTAATTAATGTTGAATGTACTTCCGCGACCGATGAAGTGTGATGACAAGTTTGAGAGGCTTGTTTGGGGTTCCTTCGGGTTCCTCATTCGCCATGTCACGTCTAGGCCCTAGGCTTGGGTCGTGACAAAAAGCTACCATTCCAGCATCCAGATGTCCCCTTATAAGGAATTGTATGGGCGTAAATATAGATATCCGTTTGGTTGTTCTGAAATAGGTGAAGAAGCCTTGATAGGGCCAGATTTGGTTCATAATGTTATAGAAAAAGTTCAGCTCATTAGATAAAGAGTAAAGATAGCCAGAGTCGCTAGAAGTCATATGCAGATGTGAGTAGAAGGGACTTGGAGTTCCAAATTGATGACTTGGTTTTCCTGAGACTGTCACCTATGGGAGTGATGAGATTTGGCAAGAAAGAGAAGCTATGTCCCAGATATGTAGGTTATGTAGGTCAATTACTGAAGTTCCAGGTGCTACTGACAGGCACAACCCATGGACCGTAGGTGGGGTCTGTGGATGGCCAGGTGCAGCCCCTCCCAGA